>NW_026623465.1:793947-832450 GCF_030028575.1 Malurus melanocephalus | reverse complement strand
GATCCTCCAGGTCTAAAAAAAGGACCTCTCAAAACTTGGGGATTAAGAAAAAAATAGTAGAAAAGAAAATAATATGAAATGCCAATGGCCTATCCTTCCAGTACGTACCAAGATATTTGAGTAGTTTGGGATGAACTGAATCAGACAGCAAAGCCTTGAGTCTGGGCCACTGAGCCACTAATTGCTAATTAATGGCTCCTGCACAAAGAACCTAGTGTCTCTTCCTCCTAAAAGATGACAGCTGAATCCAACTAGACCTCCCTGCTGCTGTAAGAGTGACCTGGCATTCCACAGCCGTGTTCCTCCTGCATTTAAATGTTCCTTATTTCATTCAGTCATGAGGGGATGCACGGGGAGAGACATGGCAAGGTAGGGCAGAGCACAGATGGAAGGCCCTCCCATGGCAGGGATAACATCCCCTGGATTAAACGGGGAGAGCGTCACCAGATATGAATCCTGCACACCAAGGACAAGTAATCCCAGCAGCAGGAGCAGCAATTCGATTTGGTGCCTTCCTTTGGACCAGGTCAGAGCTGGGATCATTTCAAACTTCAGTAACAGGTACTGAAGGGAACCCCTGAAAGCAGGAGGAGTCGTTCATRCTCAGAAATGATCGAAGAGATCAGGGGGTGTCCCCAGGGCCTAACCTGCATGAGAAAAAGASGCTGTTCAGCCAAAGCCAGGCTAAACCCACCCTTGGGGCTGGGAGGGGTCAGCAGTCCTGAAAAGGGTTCACAGATGTTCCTCCTCAGGGTGGGCAAGAGACAGCTGATAAAACACTTAAACTGGAAGAATAACCTGCCATTTGAGACTGGGACACGGACAATCYGGACAGGCAGGGATATTCTTCTGTACAGAGGCATCCACCTGCAATTTATAGGCRTGTGCACAATACTGAAATGTGCAGATGCATTAATTGAGAGCCAAGAGAGGCTCTGGTGGCAGCTGGTGGGAGCAGCCAGCCTGTGCAACAAGAGCAGAGCTTGTCCTTAAGCACGGGTGGTGAAAGCTGTGCTCACCCTTGGGACTGAGCTCCTGACTGTGCAGAGGGGGAGCGAGAGCCTCTCAGTGCTTGTCCAGCACTCACAGCTCCCCARCACATCAGCCTGGTATTTGCACAAAGTGCTAATTCCCAGCAGTGCTCTTCATTCCCAGATCTCACTGCACCGTCCCAMGGAAAGTTGGTAGGAAAAGAAAGTAGATTTATTCCTATTTGAGGTAAGATAAAGTGCATAGCAGCTCTGAGGTTCCAGCTGAGCTCTGGCACMTGTGAACCAACCTCTAACTGTCCCAAACTGCAGAGGAGCCTTGCACACAAGAMTATTTCCATTAAAATTAAAAGTAACAGCTGCCCCATTTCACTTTTATATTCAAAATTTGCACACTGAATGTTGTTGAAAAATTGGCTGTAGCAGCACCTCACAGGGTKCTGACAGCCCCCCTAAAATCCAACAAAGGAGACTTCAGGAGTGAGCCTGTCTGGCAGGAGCCTCCTGCCCCTGTCCTGCTTACTGACATTTCCAACAAAAGGTTCAATTTGTGTAATTTGGGAGAAGAGCTCTCTATTTGCCCACCTTTRAAAGCTTGACTAGAGCAATCAAACCCATTTCACTCGGGAAATTCTGTCTGGACACACMGAGGCAAACAGAGGAGCTGAATCCCAGCGTGCCCCTGTAAACACCACATTTCCTTCCTCACACACACATGCAAAAAGGTGGGATGGTTTTGAACACCCTGTGTTCAGAGAGACCTTTCATTTTAGCTATCCTGGGTCAAAGCAAACAACATCACGTGGTACCTCAAGGTGGTTTCTTTTGGCTTTTTATACTTGGAAAACACTGAGCACATTTTTACTGATCCAAGTRTTGTCTAAACAGGGACTGGCATCACTTCATATTAGTTCTACCATCCTCTGTGCTGTAACCATGGAAAATGAAAAACCCTCAGGCACTGGGGAATGACCCAAACTTTGATCTGAAGCAAACCTCTGCAGAATGTTGGGAAAAAATCACATATGTAAATTATTTTAGAATTTGTCATTTTTCAGCATATTTTTTCTCTTTTTGTTTTTTGTTCCCAGGAAAGGCAAGAATAGGAAAAAAAAAACAAACCAAAAAAAACCCAAAAAACCAAACCCAAGAGAATTGCTATAAAGTGTTTTGAAGACAGCTTATTTGGGAGAGAAGTCAGGGACAGAACATAAAAGCCTGCTCTAATGAGATTTCCAGTCCAATTTTGCCAAATTCAGGACATTTGCATATTGGGAATTTTGCAGGCATCCAAACTGTAGTTAATTGAATACAAAACTTGTGCAATGAAACTTGAGATACAACTTGAATAAACCGACCTTACACAGCATTTGACCAGAACTTAAGTGCAAGAAAAGGAGGTTTTTGGTGAACATTTTGGCATGTCAAAGAAACCTAATAAAATGATTTTGTGCAGGGTGCATTGCCTAAGCACAGAAGCCGCGGCAGAAAAACTTCTCTGTCATCGGGATCCCAGCAGAATCAAAGAAAATATATATATTTTGGTGTGGAGACACACTTGGGAACAAATGGCTTCAGAACCCTGGTGCTCAGGGGCTGAACCTGGGAGATGGCAGCAGGAGAATGTCTCCTTTGAAGACAGGATGGACAGCACCTCCCAGCCATGCACTGTAAAGCAAACTGCCCACTCACAGGGAGGAGGTGAAAGAGGACAAGAGGAACTCCACTGTGGTGAAGGGAGCTGGAAAACAGAACTATTTTTGCTGATAGTTTAATTCTACATCAATGATCCACTCAGAGTCGCTCCTGACTGAGCTGCCCAGGGCAGGAGTGCGTCTTATCCTACACTTGGTGTAGGATTATGTCAGCAGGACCATAAATACATTAGAAGGATACATGTGACAATAATGTGTACCCAAAACAAGCTTGAGCCCAGGTGCCTCTTTAACAGGAAACTGTGTYATTGGGTGATTTTGCAGGTGATTTCTTTTATTCTTCTAAATTCAAGAAAGCCAGGTAGCCACCAGCAAGCCTGAAACAGCCAATGCAGCCTTGAGGCAAAGATGAACTTCAGGATTGACCTAGGGAGCTGGGACCACACAATATCTCTGTTTTCCCAAGGAAGAACAAACATGCATGGCTGTGCTCCAGCTTTAAGGAGAATCATGTAACTGAGACAATACCAGAGAGACAAGAGCAGCCTGGATTCACACCATTTCAGCTGATGTGGATTTTTGTCGGGAGACCATTATCTCAAGCTCACACCCCATTTATTAGTCTCTGCTCTCCCAYGGGAGCTATTCTGTGGATGAAGCAGAGGAATTCACAGCAGGTCTCTCGYTCTCTCTGCTTCCCATCAGCAGAGTCCTTTTAAAGAGAAAAATCAGGCAACAACTGGTGACGTTCCTAAGAGCATTTCTGCCAGCAGAGCTCTGCAAGGCAGGGATATGGAGAGGTGTGATCCTTCACTGATGGAGTTGTGCTGGAAACAATCCCATGTGTAGAAACAGCCACACCCATACAATACCAGCCCCCTTCTCTTTTTCTTTTTTTAACAAAGATGGCTTGTGCTGTGCTGTATGTCTGTGTCTGCACAAAGGTACGTTTTTTTCTTTATTTTCTGGCAGTACAAAGCATATCTATGTCCAGATGAGGAAGCATTTGGTGGGTGTAACAGTCTTTGGTGTCCTGCTTTGGGCAGGTGTTCGTAGTATAGCCAAGACCTCACATTTTCTGGAACAGATGAACRCAACTCAGGATTATCCCTTGACACATCTCAAAACAGCTCAGTGGGAAGACATGAGGAAGGGGTGTGAAAACAGTGAAGACTTTCAGAGGTCTGCTCACATGCATGAAATGAAAAGCAACTGCATTTTCAGACTGTGTTAGTCTGAAGAAAAAGCGAGTAATAGGTCTTAGCGGGGGATTGGAGGATGGATGGAGACAGTGCAGATGAAGAGAGAAATAAACACAGCTGAAATAAATTCTGATTTCTGATCAAGGGAATATATTCAGGGAACACAGCACATGGTACTAGCCCAGCTGAACACACAGCAGCAGCAGGCACTGCGACCCACAACCGCAAAGTGAGCAAAAGCTGTTGGCACCAGCAGTGCATAAAAAGGACATAAATAATTAGAGCTCTTCTAAACAAGGTCAGCTTTTAGCTGCTGATTCTTTTCCTCTACTGAACAGTTAAAGGAGATGGCTCAAAATGATTGAGGGTGAGTTTTGTCCTGGTAAATCTCAGAGCAAGGTAGAAGATTTGAAAAGATTCAGAGCCTGCAGTGTTTACCACAAACTTTGCTGTTCATTAAATGTGAGCTGAGCCATGAACTCAGCAAGTCCTGAAAGATGAGTTTGCTGCATCCTCAAAGTAGCTTTCCTGATGGGAACTTGGTTGCTGACACCCTGAATTGCTTTAAGATGCTGCTGCAATTTTCATGCTCTGTCCCACAACAAACAGTTCCCCCAGACCATTGAACCACAGCATTTCTCTAACAGTGCTGCCCCTTCCTCTTCTCACAAAAGGGGAAAAATATACAGCATTATCTGCAGGTAGGGGCTGAAAGGGGATTTATTTCTTAATGATTCAAGGCAATTTAAATATCCCTCCATTTGCTGCTGCTGCACAAGTGGCTGATTTGAAGTATAGRGTGGGGTGGCTGGAGTGTTATCATCTATTCTTCAATACAAAGGACATACTTGGACATTTGACTCTGCATCATCTCCCYACCACAGCCAGCCTTCTACAGCTTAATGGAAATACAGCACTGCAAAGGAGTCAGAAACCACCATGTAACAAAAGCAGCCAAGATTATTATTATTATTATAGAATTTCTACTTTGTATTTTAATGCAAAAAACCCCTGGAAGCATCTGACTGATCACTGAGTCTCTCAAAGGAAAAGATTTTTGCTGTCATAATTCTACTTGAGGTACAGAAAAATCCAGGAAAAATAAATTCAATGCCCAGTGGCTGGATCTTCAACATCCACCTTCAAGCCTCCATTCCCCTACAGAAGACAGCAGAGACAGGGTCCCTGTTCCTGCTGCTGACCATTTCATACTGAAATTCCATCAATTCCCCTCCAGCATGAAGAAATCCATCACAAGGAAAGTTACTTCAGCTCTGACAGGCAGTCACGGGCAGAGGAGGATTGTTACATAAAACATCAGTGGGAGTAAACAGGAATATTACTTATAGGCACAGTAATGCTCCCATCTCGGGGGACCCTCACTGTACCACACAGGCTCTGGGACTTCTCTGGGTGATTAAATACACAGATCAGCATTCTGGCAGCTTTCAAGGTTCCATACCACATACCTGCCTTTTCTCCTGTATTTTCTGTTTGTGTGCAATTCTACTGGTGCTGTCTCCTTCCACTGAATTTGCACTCAGTGCACACATGAGGTCTTTTCTGTCAGTAGCCAAAGGATGGAACAGCAGACACACCTTGGTTTCTAAAGAGTCCTTACAATGTCTAGATGAAGATTTCTCCACTTGAGCACATTGTTCTACTGCAGTGTCACACAACCATCACTGCTATATACTGGTCTGGAAGCAATTCACACCCATCTGACATTTTTCTAACAAAACTGTGCAAGGATAAACGAWCACTAGCACCCAGTTCTGACAACCTCTGAGATGAGAGACACCTCCAGCAGTCAGCACTAACAGATTGATGGCTGTGACACAGAACAGACACAGAAGAAGCTTTCTGGCCCTTGGTCAAGTAAATTTTTGAGCTTTCTCATCTCTCAGAGCATGACCTCTCCTAACAGCCCCACATTGCCTTGCTGTCCARTGTTCTCACATACTATGCCCCTGCATCCATCATCCAGACAAACTCAGGCTAGAAAGGGACAGCACATGGTCACAAACAGCGTCTTGACGTTCCCTCAGTCAAACCTCCCAGATGAAAKCTGGTCTCCAYAGGAAACAACCCACTGGCAGTCCCYTAAACACCAGGTCACCTTCCCTTGCAAAGCATTGTTCTCTATGTCTGTAGCACTGCAAAGAGAACTGAATGCTACTGCCATGGCCCAAACAGGCTCCATTCTCTTGACTCAGGAAATAATGTATTGCTTTTCTATCTCCTGTTTTGTGCCATGTATCATAAGTGACTACCACAAATGAAGTCACTGCTGGAATTGCCTCAGCTGGCATTTTTTTGCAGGAGTGCAGCTAACAGTGCCTTCCTACTGCCATTTTGGGAAACACTGTGTAGCCTCTTGATTCTGCTTCCAGCTCCTGATATGACAGAAGACAGCAGCCTGACAAAGCCCTCTCCCTTCCAAATCCCATGCACAGGATTYGRCTGGGATGGAGTTAATTTTCATCCTAGCAGCCCGTATGGTGCTGTGTTTTAGATTTGTGACTTCATCAGTGTTGATAATATGCCGGAGGTCTGGCTCCTGCAGAGCACAAAGACCTTCCTTGCTTCTCACTCCACCACCCAGGGAGTGGAGGGGAGATGTGAGGGGATGCAGGTGGGACCAAAAGGGAKGGTTAAWMTTTCCAGGGCAGCTGTTGCTCASAGACTGGCTGGGCATCAGTCACAGATGGTGGTGGATGACCATCTTGGCAGCACTTACTCCCCTTCTGCCTTTGTGCTCCTTCAGTTATTAGAGTGTCTTTATCATGACCCAGGAAGTTTTTTGACTTTTGCTCTTCCAATCCTCCCCCATCTCTCCCTGGGGGAAGGACTGAGTAAGTGGCCACGTCAGCTGTGGGATGGGGTCAACCCAACATACCTTAAACCCCCTAACCCCTCAAAATTTCATTTTCAGGCTGATCTTTACTGGACTGAACTTTTTTTTTTTTTTTTTTAAGTCACAGCTAAAACCATTCTGTATCAATCAAAACTCCCCTTTAGCTGTCTCAAAGCGTCCTGCATTCTGATTTTTTTCAGATGTCACATTCACTTCAGACTTCAGGTCATGTTAATTCAAATAAACTATAATTAAAGCCATGTAGGGACTTGAGATACACYGTAGGCATCACAATACTTCTCAGAAGCTTTCTGGACCCCAAGCTTTGAGCTTTAGAAAGTAAAGCCATGAATCTGGGGCAGTGGCATTTGGGCTGAATTTGAATTCCCAAATCCTTCCCTTGTAGATGTCAAGTCTCCCTGAGAGACTRAGGAAGCAGAGAGAGAAGAAAAAGCAATCTCTGTCAGCTTTGTGTGCAGCTCTCAGCCGTGCCCATCTCTGGATTTTGTTCTCAAGTGCTGAAACATTTCAGGCTCAGACAGGGAGAGCTGCACTTTTGGAGGCTGTCCAAACCATCCATTAGGCTTCTCTCAGAGAATAAATTGCTCTGCTTCATTCATGGGCATCATTGTTGTCTCTGAAGGAAGTTAACCAGAGTGTAACCAGGACTAGAGCACGGTGCTGCGCAAACAACTGGGACCAATTTGATCAATACTGAAACAAACAGTAAGAATTTTATCCCATCTGACATAGAAGCTAATTGAGCCCTAAAAAAAAGCTTTGTAGAGGTAGGGAGAACATKTCTGCAAGTATGTGACYATCCCCAAATTCCTCATTTCATACCCAGTCTTCCTCATCATTCTTTGCACTATTTCTTATCCTCATTTTCTCCATCAGCTTGTCAGAGCCACCGGGTGATTGTTGCATGTGCTTTCCCCACCTTTCTCTGTGCACATCAGTGGCTGGCAAAATCTCAATGCCCTGACCAACTGCAAGAGTTTCTGCACTTCCTACAGCATCTTTCCATTGYAACTCTGCTGCTGCTCTCCTCTGAGCCAGCTCTGGGACAGCAGSACTCCACAGAGCTACATCTCAGCTCTGTGGCTCTGAACTTAAGGTAAAATCTACTTAGGTCCTGCCAGGAGCTGCTGCCTGGCCAGCTTGGTGCAAAGAGATCATCACCAACAGCTTCAGTGACTGTAATTTTAACTTTCACAGTCACTCTCCGTTACTGGAGGTGTGGAATTACACCAAGCTCCTGAGCAAAGTCCCCACTGGGCTCACCTCTTTCTCCTGTGTTGGCCTTGCACAAGACTSCTTTCAAGACTGTTGCCACTTAACCTTGCCTGAAGAGTCCACAGCTCAGGATAACAATGTTCAATAGCAGTTTTCTCAAAGGGCACAATGATACCAACACMACCAAAGCAGTTGCAGAACAGGCATCGTGTCTGTCTTTGCCTCTCCCTGGGCCCCAACAGCCCAAGGTGCCCCTATGAGCTCTCACAGGAGCAGCTGGACATGGAAGTGGAGCAGGAGAGATTTAGTGCCAGCACAAGAARCAGCCAGCCTTGCCAAAGCATTTATGAGCAGCTACTGAGCCCTCAAATGGCAGCCTCAAAAGCCAACCTCAYTTCAATCAGGCAGAGGCAAATTTTGAGGGCTTCTATTAAGGTTATTCAAGGTACACCCTCTTCCCTCCAAAGTAACCAAATGCATCTCTGGCCTATCATCTGCAGTGCAAACACTACCCAAATGCTTCCAGTGCTGACAAATATATTCTTCCATCATTGCTCAATTGCTGTTTGCCCAGTTTAGCTCTGTGTATGTTATAATAGCATTTAAGGCCAGAGCCAGCCTTCAAAAGCAGATGAATCTGAAATTAACAACAGAGGCATTTTYGCTCTGAGGTCTGGATGAGAGCATAAAATAACCAAACTTTGTTCCTGTGGCTTATTACATCATCCGGCCCCTCTTTGACTGAAAATATTTCTATTCCTCATTCCAGCCCATCTGTTCTTCAGAAAACTCCTTCTCTTTATTTACTTGAAAAACAACTAACTGGAGGCAAAGGCGCTCCCCCACCCCCAGAGCAAAGAATGTTTGTAATTAAGCAAAGAGCACTCCATGTTTATCCCTGCTGGTGCATGTGCATGCAGGCACATGTGTGTGTACGTGCCTATTTTTAGCCACACTGTCAAAATCAGCCTAATATTTCACAGCAAAGGAGGTCTTCTTGACCCGAAAAACACATCATTACTTCTAATTAGGAAAAAAAGAAACAGAATTGTCAAAAATATCTCTCTGCAGGGAAGACRTGCTGTGAGATGACGGGACTTTTCCCTGCTGTTGTGTTTTCTCTAGCTTTAATTTGCTTTGGTGTAACAACCGAGCCCAGTGAAATTCATCAGCCAGCAGGGAAAGGAAGAAGGGGTTTGGGGCACCTTCCTGTGGGCTGGGAAAGACATTTTGTGTCTTCCTTTCAGATGAAAAGGTGCACTTGTCTAATRGAGGTTCATCTCATTCACAGTTTCCCCTGCCTGTGCTGTGTTCAGGCTGYTGCTGCACCTCTCTTGCTGTGGAAGGAGACCAAGCTGAAGTGGCACAAACACTGGTGCAACCSATGCCATCAGCATAAGAATTATTTCCACTAGGACAGTTGAGAACATCTGTAACAAGAGAGGTATTCTCCTCCTTTTGCCATCTATAATAGGAAAATGACACATCCCCCTTTGTCTTAGCCTTCCTCATTATAATCACTGCTGGGAAAAAAAACACTAATTTACCACTAGCTGGGACAGTGCCTGCAACGAGGTGGGTCTCCAGTGAGTTTGTGGCCTCAGGACACAACTTTAGTACAGACAACAGCAGGAGCATGGAAAAAGTTTCATTGCACCATCCCCGGGAACAACACCCGCATGCCTGCCAGGTCACTGGGACACAAACACTCTGAAGAAATCCTCCATGAGTCAGGCCTGAGCTCCTTTCAAACAATGACTGCAAAACCACACAAAAAGGGGTGAAATCCCCTCTAACAGCCTTGCTGATGAATTCTCAGAAATGGCTGCTGAGGGGAAATGCATTTGTGGTGTTTGACAGACGGAAATCCCTTGGACAAGGCAGCAATTCCCTCCTCTGGCACCTCCAGGATGTGCCTCAGGGTGCACAGGCTCAGTCATTCCTTAGGGGCTGATTTATTCTCCCAGGACAGAGGAGAGGTTGTATAAATTTGAACAGTGACACTTGGTCAGGYTTGTCCTTTCAGCCAAATAAGAAATTGCACCATATGGGCCATGACACATTGCTCAACAGCCCAGACTAGCAGGATTTCTAGACAGGGTTGGAGAGGATCATTCACACTTGGTGCTCACTGTGCCCTTGTGATCTCTGTTTAAACACTTCTACCTAATTTGGTTTCTGATCCACTTAGATCTGTACCTGGACCATGAATAGTTGTATTACAAGGAACTCTGCTGATGGAAGTCTACTTTGCTGTTTATGGTGTATTAAAAATTGTGTTTTTTCTGGATACAGGGTCTATTCATGTGCTTCTGGGTTGTAATTCACACTTGAAAGAGTGAGGTTTCAGTGCAACTACTCAAAAGATGATGGCATATAAGATATAAACTATAAAAACCTGAGCAGCAAACTACTGAAGACAGTTTTCTTTTACCAAAAAACAAAAGCTAAAACCAACCAACCAACCAAAAAATAAGAAAAAAAAAAGAAGGAAAAACACACACCAGGCAGCCTGCTTTAAGTCTGTGTTCCTTTTGAGTGCAAAACAGGTTCACCACGTCCTGCTTCATCCACAGGGGTACAGAATGCAAGTGGTTTGCCTTTCTGCTCTTACCTCCTTCTGACATTGTCAGAAGATTTGGTTATGCCTGAGGAGTGCATCAGGCAGACAGCAACACTCAGTCCATTTAGCTCCATAAAGCAAAGCTTGCAACAAATTGCATTTCCATACAGAATGAAACACATCTTGCAAAAGTGTATTACATCAGAGATCAGAGTTTAAAGGAAGTATTTGCCTGCAATCTGTAGGCACACCAGGTACAGACAAGAGCCTTGTTTTTATTTCTAAGAAATTTACTGGTGTAAAAGACAGAAGAATCAGGCCTTTATATTTTTTTAGCTTCTGATATACCCAGTTTCAACAATATGAAAATTATTTATGTATAGAAATTATTGTCCTTTCCTACTGCAGCCCATAGGAATACAGTCCTGGATTGTTCCATACCAGGAACAATCTGGTAGCCAAGGAAGATGTTTTTCTACAGATCCAACTTAGACATACACAACACACTTCTGAGTCCTTGAGCCTCAAGTCTCTAACCCCTTCCTCACCTGTGGCATTGAAGCACCACAGCAATTTGTACAATTTGCTTTTCCAGCTCACTATACCCTGCTCCACACAATAACCCCTCCACACTCCTGCACAGCACATCTGTCCATCAATCCTGCAGCCCACACCAGAGAAGGAGAGGGTATTTTCTACCTGCTTGTCTGTAGTTTCACCTTTTTACCTGCCTTTGGATAGGCGTTTCTAAACACTGACCTTTCTTCCAAGCTTAGCTGGAATGGGTACAACCGATCTCCTGATGCCTTGGCACCCATCCAAACCATCCATTAGCCACAAGTTCACAAACTGATACATCTTCCAGAAGGCTCATGGACAATGCTATTGTTTCTAAAAAGGAATTAACTTCAGGTAAATGAAAATAAGATTTACTGCTCGGGGCAGGTTGCATGCAGTAAATAACTCAGGATTTATGAATTGTCATCCGTAAGACTCCATTCACTGGCAGCAGCAAGGGGCCCTCGCATGGCCCAGTCTGGTCACTGTCCATTAAATCTCTGCTATTTGTGTGCATCACTCGAGCAGCTCTGGGTGTGGATCACATCTCCAYGGGGCTCAGAACTACCCAAGCACTATGGCAGCCATCACAGTCACTTCATCCCGATGGTGCTGTTGATGCAGTCCTGTGTAGGAGCTCCCACCGGCATCTCCTCCTCCCTTTTCCCTGCCCTCTGCTACCTCAGCAGCATTTGTGAGCCAGGCAGGCAGCTGGGACTGGGGAACGGGCTGCTGAGAGACCCTCAGTTTCTTGTCACAGGGTTGAGTCCTTGGCATGCTGGTCACCAAGGAACACCAAGGCCACAGTGGAGCCTCAGGAAGGTACTGCCAGGCAAGACTTTCCTGCTGCTGCTCCCTCTCACTGGCTGCTGTGGGCTCTTCCATCCCAGGCTTGTTGATATTCAGTAGAAAATACAACACTTAGATWTAGAAACCTGCTCTTCCCTTCTCTGGCCTTGCTCCCACACCCCACAGTCTCCTCAGTAGCATCAGTCCTGAGCAGTGAGAGGTCCCAATCATGGGCACAAACACAGATCTGCAGAGGCTCCTTCCTACTTTTGTTTTCTGTGTTTCCAGGATTATGGAATTCCATCCAGCCACACAAACATTGTMATACTGCACTACCAAATGTGGAGTAGATTTCTCACACCTAGACAGCTCGTCAGACCCTCACAATTCGTCACTGTTGCATGTCCCGAATAACCTTCAGCAAGGRCTGGTAGCAGCACACCTTAGGCTTGATGTTAAACCACAGCCTGAGGGTTTTGCTGCTTCAGATCCCTCAGTTTGTCCAACACCTACAATCTTTTAGCAGTTTCACACACAACTTTCAGAAATATGTTCTTAATAACACCATTGCAAAACAACCTCAAGGGACCCAGTGCCACAAGCAACAGAGCCACCATCACTCCCAAAATGTGCAGCCCATGAAGATGAGCCATCTTCTTCTCAGCACTCTGAGCACAGCTGACCCTTCAGAAAATCCACCCCAGGACCTGCTGGCAGCAGAGGGTGGAGGGGAAAACTTAACTTTGTGCTTGTGGGATTTAACAGCATGGTCAAAACTCCCCAAACCTGAGTCCCCATCTGTTTTTCAATATAAACATTGATTTTCTGTGGCAAAGGGGGATTTTAATGTAGGACAGACATATCCCTGTGAAACAAAAGCTGTTTATGATTATCCAGTATTGTGCCACATCAAAGACTCCTACCACCAATAGCACGTACACATCAGGGTTGTTGTGGTTGGCTTTCTATCACTTTTTCCTCCTCTTTCTGGAGGCTTCAAACCCATCTTARACCTTGGGTGAACAGCCACTCAAACAATATTAAAATAACCACAAGCAAAAATTTTCTGAGCCAGAAGTGAGAAAAAAGCTTTTACCAAGCCAACACAAAATGGAGAATGCAGGACAGAGGCACTGCCAGGRTGGCTGGCAGCATCCCAGTGAAAATGGTGACCTTGGATGCACAGGTAGAGTGAAAACTTCCCAGAAGTTACCAATGTTACAGCACTGGCGAAACTTTATAAAGGCTTGATTCAGACAAAATTAAAACCCATCAAAWAAAATTATTGACTTGAATTCACATTCTTTTCCTGAGGTCAAGAAGGTTTAATTAACAGGTTGGTTCTGTCACTGGCTTTGCACACAGAGCTATGGAAAATGTCAGAATTTCATTCCCGTTTCTGGCTGTTATTTGCAGTAGCTGGTAATTCTTAATAATCATAACCCTCAGAGCCATCCACTGTCTAACTGTAAAAATAGATTCACAGTTAATGCGCAACAAAAAAATAGGTAATTTTTAAAATTATCTTTTAAAGCTGAAATSCATTTTCACAGGAAAAAGTCCCAGAGTTACCTAGAAGGAAGAATGCCTTGTTGGAATAGGTTTTTCATGGAATTCCAGCAGCATTGGACTCAGGGGAAGAGTACTCTTCACAAACCTTGAGGAGAAGGAAGGACGACTGTAAGCAAAGGATCCATTTCCTTTCAAAACTTCTTATTCTTAGAATTCCTTACCACACCAATGTGTCAGCCAGTCTGCCCAGGTTGTTTTTTTAAAATCTTTTCTCCTGGGAAAACATTCCTTGTATCAACAATGCTCAAGGCCTTGTCTCCATCTGGCAAGAATTCCCACAACTTTCAGTGGAGCTACAACAACTGCCAGCAGCAGATCCACTAAGCCCACCCTAAAACTTCTCTTAACTTCCTCTGCTGCCTATTACTAAAGCCCCTTTGGGTTAGAACTTCTTTTCCTTCAAAGTGGCCCATCCTTTAAAAGTACMTCCAACTTTTCAGTGTTTCAGCAAGGAAAATTTAGCTGCTGTAGCTGCTCTTTCAATCCATCCCACTCTCACACAGTCTGGTATGGAGCCTCCTCCTACACATTTTTGGACACTTGTGTGAAGCAAGCACAAACCCCAARCTTGCTGAGGTGGGAGCGGGTCTGGCACAGGATGTAGGCAAAGAAACCAGGGGATTAACAGCCATTAGGGAACCTCAGCCAGGCTTCAAACATAAAACCCAATACTTCCTGCATGGCTGAGGAGCACATGCCTGAGGGACAGTACCCCTTTATGWGCTCCCAGACACGCTGTGTGCGCCTGGGTCTCCAGAGGCCAATGAGCTSCATTCAGCAGGGGCAAAAAATAGACAAAGATGAAATCAAATATCATGACATTTTCTCAATGTTTCTAGTCAAACAGAAAATTAAACAGGCTCAGTTTTATTGCCAGAATGTTAATTTATGCATGGCTTTGGGGAAAGCGGGCTCAGGCACACACAGAAGGTCAGGTTTAATGCTGTTATTAGCTGTCCCTTCCTTCCTCCTAGAAATCCTCACAGAGCTACTTTCTAAGCAAAGGGGGAATATTTAACRGAGGGAAGATGTGGGTGAAGGGCTGGGAGGAAAGCAAAGACAGATCAAGTCACTTGGTGGCAGACAGGGTGGGTGGGCACCATTTACCCCAAAATGATCTCTCCCTCTGCCCATGAGAGATTTCTGCTGYAACACTATTGTGGATGCGTTGTACTGGGCAGGTTTGGGTTGATTTGATTACGATGCAGTGACTAAAATTTGTTGTTCTGTGACTATGAAATATGGAGTGGGAGAGTTTACCCTCATCAAATACCAAAGGCTGAATAAATAAAACACTGATACTGAATCAAAGTTCTGATAAAACAAGTTAAACGAGTAGATATATTCCTATGTCATACTCATTAAAGAACTGTAAKGGAGGATAGGAAAGGTGGCTTAAAAATGATGAAGCATTCCTAAGTGCAAGTGTTGTCCCAGGCTTCTCAAAATCAGGATTTATGCTGTATCTATACATGGATGTGTGTGTGGATATCTCATACTCTCTGTGGGCTGCAGACTGACCTCCCTGTTTCCATGCAATGCAGRACACAGCTGGCAATGAAAAGCCAGCACTGGATGCTCTGGCATAGTTATCATATCCTCATGCATAGAGGAGAGCTGGGCTGGGCGCAGAAAGGAGGGGAATTTGGRAAAAGTGCCAAATCATCCATCTCCACAGGCGCCAAACACCAGCTGCAGCTGTGAAAATGGATCCCCAAACCCACCAGCATCGTCAGAGGAAGAGGGAAGCTCCTTCCTTGAAATCACTGCACAGAGCCTGTGAMCATGGTGCCACCAGCTCACTGTGGACAACAGCTGGCGTGCTGGTGACATTTCTAAACAGATTCTGTGGCATTTCCACACTGATTCGGGTTCATCTTTCCAAAATCTCTGGCAACTGAAGGAGCTGGATAGGAAAAACAGGCTGACTGCAGATGAAATGTGAACCTAAAGTGCTTGCTGGAATGAGCGCTCATTACATTCAAAGACTCACAAGAGAATTGAGTGCTGTAATGATTTTTTACAAGTTTCAGTGAACAGATGCATTGTGAGCCCCTCACAAAATCTCTCTCCTGAATTCATATTTACCAGCCCTTGGAAGTGTTTTTTTCTTGGAAGATCAAACACCCTGAGTCCTTCCAACTAATTAAATGGATTTCCCTGGGAATAAATTGCAGTTGTCACCTAATCAGATGGTGCATTTTAATATGATGTTGACCTACTAGTGCTGAAGTCTCTGAATTCCACAATGTATTGGTTAGGCTGTGTACCCTGCTTACAACTCCAGTCTAGTTTGTTAACAAACAAGTTCAGAGCTCACTGGAAAAATTTATACCACCAATTCAAGCCCCCATTTCATGTCTCTTTGCTTCTTCCCTCATATCTTTACTAGGGTGTCCCTATGTTTTCCCCCTTTTTTTTTTTTTTTTGCTAGCACTGAGAACCTAGCACATCACCAACATTCCTTGTGTCTTTTTGGATATTATCAACTTTTTGTGGCCGTCCTAAGAAGCTCAGTGTCCCTCAGCTCTGGCTCAAGCCCTCTCCAAAATTCGATGCAAATTCTGAATAAAAGTTTCATCAACATGCCTAACAACTCATGTTTACAGAATAACAGTGCCAGAAAAAAAAAAAAAAAGTCTGAATACAGCAGGCAAAGACACAACAATGATTTCTGAAGTCATTCACTGGGAAGCACTTGAGTTGTCCTGATGTGTYCTACAGCCATCAGCAGTGTCAGCACTTTGTCACTACTGCAGGTGACAGAAACACAGATCAGGTCAAATCAGGTGGAGAAATTGATGCCCTTAATGAAAGATTGCTCATTTACTTTTTACAACCAGGAATGGGCTGATCCCGCAATTCACAGTTTTCAGTGATTTTAGTAGCAATCAGACCAAAGTGCAGAAAATAACCCTGGGAGAGTTGACATTGGGGACTGAAACCAATTGAGCCTTTTGGGATGGTGAGCTTCTTGGGAACAATAACCAGTATTCTTCCCTGGTGGTGTAACTATGAAGCAACTCCATCTGGTAACTCATATCCCCTACACCAGTGAAATACTTACGCCCCAATATCCYGAGTGGCCAAGCCCTGAGTTGCACCTAACCACATTGCATTTGTTCCCTGGAGAAATTCAGAGGGATGCAGTTCCTTGCCAGGAGCTTTTCAGGGTATCACAAACYACGTGCCAACTTCTTACTCATAGTCAGTGTCACAATATGAAAACATTACCAAAGTCTTGCAGTGCAAGTGTTAACACATTTAAGTCCCTAAAAGTGACACTTCTGCCCTAGGTACCAGCCCTGCAGAGCATTRCTCCCAGGGTAAGCAGGAAGACATTTGAGTAGGAGTCAGGCTTTCCAGGGCTCCCGTGAAGAAGCCTCTTTGTGCATGCAAAAAGACAGGTCAGTTATACGAGGTTAAAGCAAACATTGCGTAAAGGAGGTTGAGGACACACCAAAGGATAGGAAACTCCACTAGAAGAACTCGGCTGAAGTTGCAAAGGCCATGGAACAGGCCATGAAAGACACAAAAATGTTTGCACGACCAAAAGGTCAATCACACRAGGTATATGCCTTCAGTAAGATTTTTAGAAGTGGATTTTTTGAAAAAGGAAGCCATTTGTCTCTCTTTTCCCTTTAGACATTTTTTTCCTTCAAACCAATATGAACATTGTATGGCCAAACTTTCTAGCTCTCTGACAAGAAACCATGGTTGGTCAGAAGGGACAGGACACTTCAGTCCCTCTGTTACAGGAAAGCAGGCTAGTGAATTGTTCTCAAACTGGACAGACTTGCTGTGGTTAGTTTGGGGTTTTTAGGTTAAGTGGGGTTTTAATGTTTGGAGGAGAAGCACATTCCAGYGTGATTTCACCACTGAAATGCAGCCATCCCTGGGGTGGAGTCCTGCAGCTGCTGGTGGTGCACATGGATTTTGCTCAATACATCCAAAGAACAACTGAGGATACATCACTCTTTGGGTAGGATGCTGACTTGAGCATTCTTTTTCTTGCTACGTTTGCCAAGGAAAGTAAAGGACTTTTGCTTTCCCTGAGAACTGCTGTATTTTTCAGCTGTATTAATTGCAACCGGGAAGGAGAAGACATGTCCCTCATCAGAAGAGCTGGAGGCTGATGTTGCCAGCCCAGAGGGACATCCCTCTCCAGCCATAACCTGTCCTCCCACTCCAGGCTTTCACTACTACACCTCTTCCCCAATGACCACACAGCACCAGGTTGCTGGGTGCCAACCTGAGAGTCCCTGAGCATCTCAGCATGTGCTGATATTCACCTGGCAGAGTCAAGAGTGATGCCTTCACATCCCCCAGACAATGACTGAGCAGCCAAGGGCTATGCAGGGCTATCAAACACACAGAGCAAGATGTCACCTATTAATTGCTCACACTTTTCCCCCAACCTTCCCTCTCCTCATGCTTTGCCAGTTCACTTCATYCTTCCTCACAGCAGGCTGAAGCCACTTCACATCCTGCTGGCTTTATTCCAGCTGTCTTGACACAACACCGTTTCTCCTATTCCTAATCACGCATTTCCTGGCATCATCCCCATTGGAAAACTCAAGTTCTGATAATATTCGATGACCTTTCCTTTATTGTTTCCCACAGCACTCTTCATCCCCAATAGGGTCTAAAACTGGGATTTGCCTTCCTGGAAAGCCAGACACTGGGGGTGAATGACTCATGACCTTGGCATGTGGCTTCGGCAGCCCAGGACATAAAGGCAGCACATTCCCCCTCACAGCGGATCCAACAGTAGGAAGTATTATTTTGCAGGGCTGTGCTCCGTGATTTCCTAGAAAAGTAACAAAAATGCCACAYGTGTTTGTGTTTCCATGTGAATTCAGCACAAGGAAATCCACACAGGCCACATGTGGTTTAGAAATTGTAGGTGTTGTGAGCCTCGTGTCTGCATAATGTCTTGCCCTTGGTATGCAGTAAACATTCCACATCTTTAGGGGAAACTCCCACATAGGCAGGGGAAGGAGGGGCTTCAAAACCCCAGATCTGAACTTCAGCACAAAGGCACGAGCGGACAATAAATTTTCCATCTGCAAAGGAAGMGTCCAATTTCACCCGCTGATTTTGATACGCTGTTTTAACGAGGAGATTGTGCAAGAGCAATCACAGTGGGACCAAAAAAACTCTGCTCAGCCACATTTAAACTCTGAAGAGAGAAAGATGCCTGAGATTTAAGGGTCTGCYAACCACCAGGTCACACTGCAGAAGTCGATGGGGCCAGATTTCTACCCAGCTTTGCAGCTCACAATCAGAGCCTTGTTCGGAAAGAAAAATCAGCTCTTATCTCACTACCAAAAAAGTCAATATTGCAGAGCACTCAGCTTGGAGCAAGATTCTGGGCAGTTGCTAAATCATATCCTCCATGTCAGAAGAAACTTGACTCTGGATAAATGCAGAGCACTGACTCTGGGATAAATTTGTGCCKTTCACATGGGACCATAAATGTGTCTTTGTCCCTCTGATATGCTCCTCTGACATGACGATGTATGTCCCGACATGGTTTTTTTTATTCCCCCCACTTTATATTCTAARAAAACATATTATAAATAATAATAATGATAATAAAACCCAGTTCTTAATATAGAATAATTTAATCCAAAWGTCAAAGCACATGAAAAGTATTTAAACTGAAGCAAGGATTTGCCTACTGAATGAAGCCAAATATTCCCTTAGATTTTCTGCTGAAGAAAAACTCAGATTTTGGTTAAAGTCTGAATTGAGATTGAAAATTTAGCATTCTTAGGATCATTAAGGTTGGAAAAGACCTCCAACATCATAAAGCCACCATTCAGCACACCTCTGAAGGAGGAGTTGTGTTGCGAAACATGTTTGAGGAATGATTAAAAAAAAAAGAAAGAAAGAAAAAGGCATGAGGTCATTTATATTGATTCCAGGTTGAACTTTGTAGATTAATTATGGAGGAAAAAATAGGTACTGACAGATCAATGTTGACTTTTAAGCTGGTTATTAGAACAAAGGAGGCTGAGCGTGATCTTTAGAGGAAATAGCTTCTGATAGGGTGCTGGTGCTATGTTTCTTAGGTAACTGGACTCTGGCCAAACCATCTGGCTCTTCTGCATTTCTTTCTAACAAAGAGGACTTCACAAAGCCTGGAAGAAAATCCCGCACACAAGGAATGTAAGAATCAAGCTCAGAAATGTGCCATTCAAGGAGATATTTGATACATTTCAGAAGGATTTAGAGGAAAGAAGGTAGGGAAATTAAATACTGAAAAAAAGTGCTTATACCTGAGAAATAAGCTGGACAGTAACTGCTGTTATTATTTAATCCCATGTAGGAAAAAACATCTTGCTATTGAAAGAGAAAGCCTCTTTCCCCTGGGGCAGAAGAAAATGGCAGTCTCAGGGTCACAGTTCCCTAAAGAGACCTTGGATCAGGAAGATCCAGAAAGTATTTTGGYTGCCTTCTTTCCACCAAAACTCAAGGAGAGCCACCTAAATCTGAACACAGTGATGGTTTTCTCTGATGTAGACACCCAAGCAAAACAGCCCCTATCCAAATCACAGCCTACTCATCTCCAGCCTGTTCAGCATCAGGGACAAACACAGGTCTCCCTCAAAGTCCCCTTAATCCACTGCCTTTCATCTTGGTAACTAAAGCAGATTTGGATTCACAGGGATGTCCACTGTGGAGAACAAAATATAAATGTGTCCCCATCTACTCATTTGGAGCACCGTCAGCACATCCAGGCTCCACCTTATATGACAAACCTGTGTTGAACTGAAAATTTGGCAGGGAAAAAAGGGGTAATTAGGACTCTCAGCAGATGCTCCTAATCTGCTCTCCAAGGCACATGGGGGCTTATTGACAAATTCCTTGAGTTCATATCAGTGTCAGAGGAGTTTCTCCCTATTTCAGGCCAGCCAGGAGCTGTCATGTCCTGCACAGCAAAGTTACAAGGTGTCCCTCCTCTTCATCAGCCAGGCTTAGGATCACACAACAACAGGACGCAGCAGAGACACACTGACCTTTGCCAGCTCTGAGACATCCTGGGATATCTCATTTCTCTGTCAAGGCTCATCTGCATTCATTCAGGTTCTTACCCGCACTGGACTTGTGGCAGACGTCCCTATGCAGACAGCAGCCCTGAAGTGACCTGTGACAGCCCCTGGGCAAGGTCAGAGGGTTGCTCCACGCAGGACAGGCAGTAGCTCTCAGCAGGACAAGGTCAGGCTGTTCCAAGGGAGCCACAGGGTCTGTCCAGCAGATGAAGGAGCAGAGCCTCTCTGGGCTGCAGTCCAGGAGGGTTAGAGATCTCCCAGCTGTGAGCTGTGTATATGTGTATGCAAATTTAAACAATTATAACAATTTAAACAATTATTAACTATGAAAGAGAACCTTTTTTATCTCCTTATTCTTGGAGCTTTTGGTTTTCATTGTCCTGGGAATCTTTTATTGAATTGTGGACTTGGAGTATCATGCCAGTGGTTCAATTTAAGWAAGTAACTCTGACCCCATCAAACTTCCCTTTGCTTTTTCTGTTCTTCCAGGCTCCCAGCAACACCAGGGACTACCCTGTGCTCCCAGCTTCTCTGCATGAGCAGGAATGGCAAACTGCTGAAACCACAGAAAGGTGAGATTGACAGAGTTCATCATCAGAGTTAAAGCCAAGGAGCWCTTATCCGTGGGGCTGTGCTCCTCCAGAGCCTCAGGCAGCTCCCTGCCAGCACTGCCCATGTAGGGCCACACAAACTCACCCAACCTCTCCTCTTTCCCACATCCCAGCTCCAYACTTGATTGATTTTGATCTCAGCAAAACTACGCCTTTGCTGCTCACTTTCATCATTAACTCTGTRAGGATCTGCAAGGAACTGGATTTCTTCCACCTCACCTGGAGTGAGGGTCAAAATCTAAAGACAAAACTTTTTGCCTTATCCAGAAGCTTTTTCTCTGCATGAGTGGTCTCAAAGGTGCTGGCAGTAAACGAATTGACTTTTCATTTCACAGTTTTTTAGCCTCGTCTGCCCTAAAACTTTTTCCCTCAAGTGAAAAGGTGCATAAACATCAAAAATCTTTGGACTTAATGCAGATGACAGTTATACAAAGTGAACCATTCCAAAGGGTCACTGGTGCCAAAAGGAGCTGGTCTGCTCTCTCACGTTCCCTGTTTATCCTTTGGGTTCAGAGTACTAAACCAACTCCCCAAATACAGCAAGCCTGCTTCTGGCAGGTTATCAGGGTGCACCTTCCAGCACAGGGTGTGCCAGGCACCAGCACCTGTGCCAGGGAGGAGATGGGAAGGCACAGCTGGGAGCAGGGAGGGGATACAACAGTTCACTGCTGCCAGGATGAAGAAATCAGCTGCGGCATGTAAAATTCACCCTCGCGACTCTGGCTACCAAGGTGTGACTGAAATAGAGCAGAAGACAGTGAACAGAGCTGGAACCATGCACCTCCTGACTGCAGCAATTCCACTTCCCCCTGAAACCTCTCTTTTCTCCATGTCACCAAATTTTTCTGAGAAACAGGACAAGAAACTGCATTTCATATTTTCCATCCTACCTCCTCTCCTGCTGCTAATGATATGATTGCAGAAATTTCAAAAGCACCAAAGAAATGCATTTGCCTGATTTCTAATGGGAAAAAAAGTAYCAAAAACCCCTTTGGCTGCATCACCATAACAGCCCATATATGCAGCCTGCCATAAAGAAGTAATAGCTATTTACTGAGTGATATAAAGATTAGTTTAATGATATAAATACTTCCAAACATTGTTGAAACATTAACTAATCTACTCTCAAAGCAGCTCCTTGCGGCAAATAAAGACTATTCTTTCTGTGTGGAAGGGGGATTAGTGCAGAGATTTCTCTACATGTGCAGCAGAATCTTTTGGCAGTGGCTCTGAAACTGCCAGTGCTATTAGTGACCCCCTTCAGGTTCTGGTGTAAGGGCTGATAGAAACACAAACCTCATCTGGATCCTCTTTAAGAGGAGGATGGGGACCTTCTCACACAGATGTAGATAGTTACCTTCCACTGAGAGGAAACAGCTACTTAATCATAGTAAATTATTCTGAAATAAGCATWATTTTGCTCTTTTTCACTGGATGTCTCTGATTAAAATATGAGAGGCACCAACAACAGAAAACAGGCTCCCGAACTCAGCCAAAATATAGGATAGAAGAGATGATGGTAAAAAATGCTTTCCACAGATATTTCAGACTCTCACAATTATTTTGGTCTATGGTGGTTCAATCACCCTGAAACCACTCTGGTGAAAGGGGTAGGTATAAATACCAGTGTAACGCATCTTTACTCATGTATCCTTAGATTTTAGAAAACARCTACCTATAGAAACAGCCTACTCTTTATCTGGAAAGATAGAAAAAACATTACATAACTGTTCCACCCAACCAAATATTGTATATATCTGAAAAAAATACATAAAGTCACACAAAGCTCAAAAGGCAAAGCATCCCAGTGCTGTAATTCAAATTGGATCAGTTTCTCCCTTTCCAGCAGGCTMTCACACATGATYCTGATTTATCTCAGTTGGTCAGAGMATGGTGCTAGTAACCCACCAAGGAGGGTTTCATCCCTGTATGGGCCTTTAACATGGGWGTTGTAATAATGCAGTAATAAGTTGTAATAAGGTTGTTATAATTCAAGAAGGACCCAGCTTCTCTCCCCAGCAGGGATTTGGATAAACCACACTGAGCTTGGATTGGGCATCTCAGAATTAGAAGTGGCAAACCTGTCCATGCTGTACAGCCCAGGATGAAAGTCTGCTGACACATGTCCCCCCTCTAATATTTCCCATTTTAGACCCAAATCGACTCGTGTTTCTCCGAAGCTGTCACTATCTCCATTTCCTTGTGAAAATTGCAGACTGGAGGTACAACCAACACWGAGCTGAGGTTGTACTGAATGTTGCTCCCACACAGAGCAGAGGAGATTCCCACTGCTGGGAACATCTGTTATTTKGGAGCAGTTACAGAAACGTCTTTAATCCATTCTGCACTGGTCATGTCAGAAAGCAAAGGCAGGGTTATGCAGAGCAAGGCTGGGTGGCCAGCTAAGAGGACACTGGTGCCTTTTGCTCCTCTCTCTTCAAGATGGGAATTCRGTGCTAATCCCAGCTGAGTGGCAGCAAAGTCCTGGCAAGTGCCATCTGCCACATGCCAGCAGGAGCGAGTGACATCCCTGGGACGGGCTCAGCTGCACCAGACAGAGACAGGAGGAGGCCAGTGCAGCTCTGCATCTTCTCTCAGTTCAGTTCATTCAGTAGTTCCAGTGAGTACAGGCAATGGAGAGAACAGCTCTGAGTGGACACCTGGCCTGCCTTGGTCCAGATCAGGRGTTGCACCGGGAGCCCCACACTGAACTGTCCCCACAATCTACAGGGGATGTGCCAGCAAGGACAGATATGCAAAGAAATCTATTTTAAACAAAGCCATAATTCAACAAACGCGCTGAAATATTTTTATTAAACACTGAATGGAAAAAAAAAAACCTTTGAAGCTCCTATTTTGACATTTTTAAAGTAACAAGTCACYAGGAATACTCTGGGGTATTTATAAGAATCTTTGTTTAAATAGAGGTTATAAATAGAGTTAAGGTTTTTATTTGAAGTGAGGATGGGGGGTGGGACCTGCAAGTTCTGTTTTGCTGTGTGGGGTTCTAAGGTGGGAAATTWTGAGTTTGTGTCCAGATTCAGGAAAAAGAARGAAAGGAAGAAAAGACAATAAAATATTTTCCACAGACCAAAACAACTATCCCTGACTATCTCTACTCACCCACCTCCATTGCCTCACCCACATTTCCCCATCAAAACCATCATGAATCAAGCAAGGTTACCTTCACAGTCAGCTAATTAAGGTTACAGAGGCCTGGGCTTAAGGACAGAAAGAAAATAACCTCACTGAAGGATGCAAGCAAYGAAACCCCAGTGGGAACAGAGTCTGGAAAAGTCAGCCTTGTCCTGGCCAAGAGCTTTCCCCCTTGTGAAATGTTTCTGGAGCAGCCAAGGCAGTAAACAGCACATGGAGCTGATGTGCTCCATATGATGGAAACCTGCGAGGAGAAAACCCTCCCWGGCCCTGAACAGTCACAGGAGCTGGAAAGGGGGGCACTTTTTTTTCTTGCCACTGGCTGTAGTCAGGCCATTTYCTGGTCCTGACATTGCCTGCTCTGCTGAGAAGAGATTMTAGTTTACTRGAGGGCTAGGAAAGCCAAGCTGAGRYCCWTGGCACTAYMTGGGGACRTGGCCACTGGCCACYAGGGATGAGAAGGTCACCACAGCACACACCAACCTTCTCTCTGCCACCAGCTTTGTTTTCAAGCAAAAAACCCTCCCCACAGTGAATACTGCAACTTGCCTGGTCAATTTTGTATCATGTCGGTCCAAAAGGAGCATTGTRGTGGAAAAAGAAGCAAAAAATCAGGTGCCTGTCTTGGGGATGGGGCAAACAGCTAAGGCAGGACTCAGGGCAGGTACATCTGCTGCAAACACAACCAGAGCCACCAGTCTCAGCCCAGGGTGTTCTGAAATCAAAGCCCATCTGTGAGGAGCTGAACTCCAGAGCTCAGTGATGGTCCYGGGGGATAACTGAGGGATGCAGCTTTGGCACTTATCTTGTCCCTTCCATGTGGCAATTATAAATCCAGTTGGTTGGATTTACATGTGCCAGCTGGCTCTCTGGAGGTGAAGGGGTGGGATCTTGACAGGATTATCAACTGGGAACACAGATTTAGGTCCAGAGGAGCAAGTGAGCATTTGGGCTGTGCTGCCTCCAGCCTTGGGGAAGTTTCAGCCAGTCCCCCAAAAGCAGTAGGAAGTGTCAGAGTCCAGCCCAGTGGAGAATGCAAACATTTGAGTAAAGCAATCCCAGGAATTGAGGCAATAGGACGGCGTGGCTGGTATTAGAGCAAGGCARGAAACATGTTATAATCCAAAGAGAATGTGATATTTTGCAATGTTTTCTTCTCCAAGATCAGTGCAAAAAAGTCTGAGTAAGAGTTTTTGGCAAACCAAGCTTAAAAAAAAACAAAACCAAAAAAACCCTCAAGATATTATTTTAAGCATTCGATCTGTGCAGGCCTCCCTCCCTAGTTGCTCTCGAATTTAAAGGACAGAAGAGCCATTTTAACCCATAATTTATCTCTTTTCTCAGTGTTAAACAATACAAACCAAAAAGACAAATCAGTCCTGAACCCACAGGCATCTCCCTGCCCAGTGCCCAGGGCCCATCACCTGCATCCTTTGGTATCTGCTTCTTTGTGGCAGTGGACAGATGTCTGCACCCACCTCTCGGGGGCAGATCCCTCCTTTCCTTCCCTCCACCCTGCTCAACCAAGGGAATAACCACCTAGAAAACTCCTCATGTAAAAACAAGCAGGAACCATGGGCTTTTTTTTTGCTAAAACTAAGCCAGGCAAGCAAGGTCTGTAACACAGCTGGGAATTAGTCCACGGTTGAACATCTGCAGATTTACTGTTGCACCCTAATCCAGAGCCCCCCAGCTATTGTGATTAAGTGCCCGTGGGACCAGCCAAGGAATGTAACAAATGCATGGACAAAACAAAAAAAAAAGAGCAAAATACAGTATCTGGAACAGAAACGTCTCATAAGAAAAGCTGAAACAAGGGTGTCAAGTTTTTCCCTCTATGTATAGCAGAGAATTAAAACATGGACCTACRCCAAAACCTCCACACACAAGGGGCAATGATGACTTCAACACCAATTTGAACTCTTCTCAGGCATAAGCTCCAGAGTCTGTCATGGCCCGCTGGAGCAGCTGCTTGGAGGAGGCAAGTGAGGGTGGCAGGACCAAGGCAGGGGCTCAGGAAAGAAGTCATTTCTGAACAGTCACACCAGATAACTTAAGGAAAGCATTTTCAAGAGAGGAACTCACAAACGCCCTTTGTTAAGGGGAGAGAAAAAAAAGATCAGAGTTTAATGCTATGCAGCAATAAAGCCCTCAGTGACTTGCTAACYCGTTTGTGCAGACAGCCAGACTGACACAACAGCAGAGAGACAGCCTGGAATCAAGGAGGGGTCTCACTGTCCAGGGAACTGACCCTGCACACAGCCAATACTCGTGCTCTTCATTCAAGCCCCAGGGCCTGGGCTCTTACCACAGAGACTTCTCTAGAAAGAAAACAAATTTCTCTGCTTCACAGCCAAAGAGACAAAACTCAAACCTATTCACCCTAAAGATTAGTCACAGTAAGAAAATTAGATTAAAAGCTGTTGGCTGTTGAGGGCCCCAGCTCAGGGCTGCTGGGTCCCTGTGAGCTGCAGCAGTTGGAACAGAAATAGGAAAGCGTGCTGGCCTCAAAAATACATTCACTCTTTCTTGCACATAGACCAGAACCCRCAAAATAAGCACAAAGCTGCAAAATGGCTGTTCTTATCCCACTGCTGCTCCAGCAGACATGCAAGCAGGCAGAAAGATGCACTGGGAACAGAATGGGAAGGGGTACAGATGCTTTAAAGACAATGAAAACTCGCTGCAGCAAAAATCCAGCCCGCACCAAAGCATAGTGCTGGAGCGGGCTGCTGACATTCTCTCCACAAGCCATGCTGCCAGGGTAGCCTTTTCCAAATGACATTTCCACCCTATTCGTTTAGAAACACAGCCTGTACCCTTGGGAAGAAGGGGGAAAATGCAAAAACGCAGGGAGATCAAAGCTCTGCAAGTCCATAATATTTTATTAGTTCCTTCCATCTGCCACGCACCAATGACTCCTCGGGAAATAAACCCCCTCTTGAGAACTGCTACCTTTTCCTTGTCGGCTCCGGCTCGGGAGCAGCCTCTATTGTGCTCCTTTATTGATATTTGTTCCGTCTGAACGAGCCCCAGCTCCTCATTCACAAACCAGTCTCTGCTCCTTGAATCGGAGGGCGAGGGAGGGGGAGGGATGGAGGAGGATCTTGCTGCGTCGCTCTTATCTCTTTCACGCTCCGCTCGGTGCCTTCTGCATCAATGGAGACCTCAGGAATCCTCGGGCTTTGTTCTCTCCTGCGTGCGGGGGCTCTTCCTGCTAAAATAGCAGGTAGCAGCAATAACCCTGAGCACACACAATCGTACAAATCCATCTGCCGGGGCGAGGGAAAGATGCAACATGCTGCTTTTGGAAAAAGAAAAGCGCTTTGGGGGAGCAGGGGAGAGGAGGGGGAAAGAGCCAGATTTCCTGAACACCTCTGAATAAGGCAGAGCAGAGGGAGAGTTTCATAATGGAGAAAACTGCCTTGCTCTGCTATTATCAGGATGCAAATGGAGGAATTTGAAAAGCTGACTGCAGTAGATGAACTCCATGAGATGCTGTGCCATGGAAATGGAAAGGCTCCCACACACCCA
This sequence comes from Malurus melanocephalus, assembly GCF_030028575.1. Lineage (NCBI taxonomy): Eukaryota > Metazoa > Chordata > Aves > Passeriformes > Maluridae > Malurus > Malurus melanocephalus. The sequence goes on along the minus strand of NW_026623465.1, from coordinate 804,670 downwards.
TGGCCCTTCCCACTCCAAAGGTGCTGCAAGCAAGTATTGTCCTGCTTTCTCCTGAGCTGTGAGGCTCTTTCACAAATTTGCAGTGGGGATAAACTGCAGTGAACCCGACTTTCACCATCAATTAATGATGCCCTAAATGGAAGCATCTTAAAATGTTCAAGCTCCCAGATCCCACTCGATGGAATCAACTCAAGCATTCAAAATTGCCCTCAACTCCTGGTTTTAGGAGAATTTGAACTTGTTTCTCTGAAATCAAGCTCCTTGACTGCACACAGGCTCAAGCAAATTGAGAACCTTTTGTTTGGAAGCCCTCAGGACACCAGACCCAAGCAGGGCAGCCTGCCCTGGGCACAGGTCCCACAGTTACACGGGTGAGTGGGTGCAGACACGTGCTCCCATCTGTGTTCTTCATCCATGGCTCTTCTGGCAGAGCTGCAGCTCCTGGGTGAATGATAACCCTGCTCTGTTCTTCATTAGGGCTTTTGTTAATGCACTGCTGGCGACTGCATGGGCAATGCCCACTGTGCTCAGCACCACGCTGGGTAAYGGCTGGCTCCAAGAARGAAATTGCTGCTGCTCCTTCACCCTGGAGAAAGCTGCCTGCACGCATCAGCTGCTGCTTTCCTCTGACCAGAGCCTCCCTCTCACCCTGCTCCATCTGTCTCTATAATTCAGGGCTTGCATTTCATCCAGCCTGGCATTGCCTTTGCCAGCCACTGCAGATGTTCAGATGTGGATATTTKGCTGGTGTGAGATCCTCAATGGCAGGGCAAGTGGAGGAGCTGCCCCTGCCTTTCCCAGAACTCATTCTATAGGGCTCCAACAGCACCTTCTCGTGCTCCCATGCTGAGCCAAGAGCACATCAAGCTTACAAAAGACCTTAAGGTCATATCACCTGCTTCAGAAAGTCTTGCACACAGTGCCCTGGGCCCAGGTTGACGCGGCAGAACAGAACACCTTTTTGTACAAGGGCACATGCACAGAACCAGAGTAGCTGAGTAACTTCCTTGTTCTGCCTGAGAGACACGATGTGAGATACAACGTGCTAGAAAATTATTGTACACAATCTCCACCTGCCAAACAAAAGGGAAGACCAGGTAATGGATTATGGGAAACACAAATATTTTCCTTTTTCAATCCCAAGAGTATGTTTCCCCTTATTTAATAGGGCACTAAACCAAATGCATATCCTGGATATGCATTTCTTGGGGGATGTTTCACTCAGATTATTACCACCTGGGCATTCCCAAGGAAATATAGTTAGAATTAGGGCCCCTGCCAATCTTCCCTCCTGACACCTGAGCATCTGYACAGATGCCACTTTTTCACACCAAAGGCCATGGGAGCCAAGCAATTAAAGCAAAGGATAATTCTGAAACCAGCACTTCATCACCTCTTTTAGGAAAGAGAAATCTCTCTTCCCTAAAGCTTTGCCACTCTCACTCAGTGATTTCAGGAATCAGCATATCTGGATTTTGAGACACATATTCCTTCAGCAGAAAACAATCAGGCAAACTTGGTGAGCTTTCTGTGTGTCCTGCAGATCTCAGAGCAACATTTTGAGCTATAAAGCAATTCATAAAAAGACTTTTAAGCCTTCTCTAGCCTACAGTGCCCCAGCCGCAGTCTGGCCTCAGAAGAATAGCTGGCTGGCCTAAACATCAGAGTGGATTATTGTCCTGAGGGGCAAAGTCAGAGATGAGGCTGCTGCGCGTCATTAAACAAACAGATGGAGAGACAGCCCCAGAGGCTCYGACAGAGCCTGATGCTTTCTGGCTCTGAGTGTGCTTGTTCCAGGGCAGGAGTGGCTCCAGAGCACTCTGTGAAAGGAAGAGATATGGCCATGGGCTGCAGCCTCAGACACTGGAGCTCACTGATGATGAAGAATGGAGGCAAGAAGTGGACAGAGGCCTCTTCCTTCATCAGAAGAGAGCATTTCACAGGGGCTCTGCTGGGATTTCAGAGGGAATCCAAACTGCCCAGAATGTGCTCACAGGTGCTTTGCTGAAAGGACCTCAAGGAACACCCTCAAGTACTCAGACTCAGCCACCATTTCTGGYACTGGCAGCTGCAGCTCTCAGAGGATGCATTTCTTACCACTTTGCTTTGTAGGTCTCTAACATTTTAAAGACAGAGGTTTAGAAGACAGAAATGYAAATTACCAATGTAGTTGTACACATGTCCTTATTCCTCATTAGAATGAATCTCTGTTTTCATAAATGTATAATCAAATAGTGCAGTTCTTCCCAAACAGGGTACTGTTTTCACTCTGCACAAACCCACTGCAGCTCCATCACCATCAGGACAAGGAATGACTCGGTGTAGCATGACTGGATGTCCAGGCCCTTCACCAGCCAGAACATTCCTGAGCTGCCACAACACACTGCTGTGCTTCCTTATCCCCATCCCTCCTCCCACCATGCAGCTGTGGGACAGCAAGGGCTCCAGTCACAGTATGAAAGTGCAGAGACCAATTTCCCAGCCCAGGGAGCAGCAGCTCTCCACCACATCCCCAGCTCAGGGAGCAGGAYGAAGCAGGACTGCCTCCTGTGCACCAGGGGCCTTTCCTGAGGGAAGTGGAGGAAGGAAGATGCTAGAAACCARACCATTTTTCTTCCATCCTGAAAGRAGCAATCATTAGTGCAAGCCTGCTAAAGAGGACCAAATGGGTTCCTTCCAAATATTTTCCTGCAGCGGCCTTGTAGTTTCTATGCTTTTATGGGACCCAAAKGTACAAATCAAACAAGAAAGGATGAGGTAGCTTCCTCAGAATATTATCAACCTTCTATCAATATTATCAACCAGGCAGTCGGCCCTGCTGTGAGCAGCGGATTGGACTAAAAGACCTCCAGAAGTCACTTCCCACCTGARTAATTTTCTATGACATTCCAGAACTAAGGTCAGCACAAAAATATAATGTAGTTTTTGTTTCACTTCTGACTACAATCACTAGTTAGGACCTTTCTATCAGTTCCCCTGAATTTCCTGTTTTGACCTTCAGTGTTCAATCCCAGAGGATTCAAAGGAAGTCTGATGTGGTCTTCCAGCCAAATCAGGCTCTTGAAAGAGGATGAATAACTTSATTTACCACAAATCCCATTCCATCTGCAGAGAAATGGAAGCCACTATACTCCACTGAAACGTCTCATGGCCAGACCTTGTTTCTGATATATCTGGGAGCCTATTCAGGTCAGGACTTTGGGAGGATCCTGCAGGTATAAAAGCAGCCACCTGACAGCCCGGTGAAATGGAACTGAGCAAAGTTTTCTTCCAATCTTTTATTCAACAYGAGTAAGTTCATGACCTCCAGCCCCAGAGAAATCTCATGACTGCACTCTGAAAAAGTTCCTGCTTCAATAGATGCTGCAATTTTAGAAACAGAGGAACAGTACAGTGCTCTGGAGGTCTCCAGATGGGGATGATGCAGCCCATAACCTGTCAGAGAGACATTTTTAAATTGATGCATCCTGTTTACCTGGGGGAGAATGATCTCATCCACCTACCCACTTAGCAGCTTTTGTCATGGTTAGAAACCAAGAGGTATCTCTGGGATGGCAGGAACTTCTCACAGAGTTGTTCTGGCTGAATTTGTGCTAAGCTGGTATTAATATCAGTTCCTTTATCTCCATTTCTGAAAAAGGCTCCAAGCATTTAACAGCTTCAGTAATGATTCATGGGTTTAAATTCCTAAACCTTTTGAGAACAGGAAATTAAAGCCAAGATGAACAATACACACAGATTAAATATATTTAGCTGCTGTGTTTCTTGTTGAGAAACTCAGAGAACTGTTTAGTGGTGCTTTTCATGTGGCTGCTCCATGTGGAAACGATGGCAGCTTATATCTGAAGACAAAATGGCAAAATAAAGTGGGGATGCAGGAAGATACTGTTTTCCTTGTGCTTTCTGCTCTCCAGCAGAGCTCCTCTGGGCAGGGGCTTTCCTCCAGCACCAGATAAAAACAACTAAAGGAACTGCCCACATTACATGGTGGGGCACAAGGCATGAGGGAGRGAATCCACCCTTCCATGGGCAAGTTCATCTAAAAGGAAAACTCTGGGAATGTTYGCAGACAGGGTCACCTTCACTCCAGGTGGACAGTCACAGACTGCACCAGTTACAGCACCAGCTGCTCCATGGGAGAGAACCAGCAAAAACACACAGTTCCCAGCATTCCCTCTTCTTTTTGGGCTGAAGTATCCTTTTTTTTTTTTTTTTTGCATTCATCCATGCCTGTGTTGAGTCAGGAATCAAAAGCATCCCTCAGAGCCCCGATGCARTGCCCTGGCTGCTCGGTCCCTGCTCATCCACTCTCTCGGGGCTGCCTGTTGACAGCTGTTTCATAGAGCCAAGGATCCCAGCCCTTTGTTTTTCCCTACCTCATTAGCTAAACTAACAATGACACCATATAAAATACCACCCGGCTCGGCCRTCTGGGAGATGCAAACCCATGGAAAACTATCTTGGAGACAATTTTAGAAACAGGCTGTGCCTCTGCCAAGTGCTGGGATCAGCGTGGCAGTGGAGTGCTCCACTGCAGTTCTTGGAGAGCCAGGAGCACACTGAGCTGAGCCCACTGAGGGAGCACGGTCAGGGAGATACCAGGGGCCTGAGCTATCACACTGCTAAGGCTTGCAACTCAAAGGGCTGTTGATGACCAAAATATCAGCACCAAGTGATTTTTTGGGAATAAATTTGAGTTATAGATACTACCTCAGGCTAAAGTCTTAAATGTCCTTATAACATCTTCTGTTAAGACAAACACCATAAAGCTGACTACCTGGACAGGAAACACATTTCCACATGACTTTCAGCACCAGGTGTTTAAACCTAAGCKGCCACAGAAGACCAARACTGAATAAAACAAAAAASAAAGGAGCTCAGGGTGGTAGGCCASCCCTCAGTATCYTCACAGACAAAACAGAAGGACATGTCTGACGTRAGTTAGAGCAGCCTGTTCAACTCATTCAGCTCAGCACTCGTCTCAGACAACCAGCTTGAATCCTTTCAAGAAAAGTCACCCAGGAGCACAAAGTTCAGGAGAAGGTGAGGTGACCCCACTGGCAGCCACAGCTTTGGTGATGGATGAAGYGGTTTCAAGTGAGGTCAGTTTAGCAGCACCCATCCTGCTGGAGAGGAGGGGGAGTGCTCTCAAACCCTTGAGTGGGAGATGTGAGGATCAGAAGGGAACAAGGGCCCTTCTCAGTGAATTTCAGGACAAATAAGAGGTGAACTGCAGGCAGGTGAGGACAGTAAGGCTGCACTTCACCCTGTGCTGCATTGCTCCCCAGCCCACACAGCCCCAAAATCATGCTGTTTCCCCCCAAGGAAATAAGGCAGTCAGGATTATGTTAAGCCAAGTGCTTTTGTGGAGAAATCTGTTCTGATTTTCACTGGTGAGCACTTTGTCTTTCAGCTTTCTGCCCTTGCTGACTTGCTATAGAAATAGGGAATGTATTTGGGGTGCAGAAAAAGTCTAAACAACTAAACCTGTGGATGCAGGAGGCTGCATTTCTTCTCTAAAGCTTCCAGTCCCTTCTATAACCCGATGACATTGGTTACTTCTGCAGCTCAGCTACCCAAGGCACCTTCTGCTATCCAAAATGCAAAGTGGGTTYCATTAAGCTGCATAGTTAAGAAAACTGATGGCAGAAGCAAAATGGTCACTTTGAAAACAAGAACCAGGAAACCAGTTTCTTCTGGATGATATTTCCATCAACCACCAGTATAATTTCTTGACTAATCCTGTTGCCAAATCTGGATTTGAGCAGTTTGGTCCTTAAAAAAAAAACAAAATCTCTCCCCGCCCAAAAAAAAAAAACCCTAAAATCAAACTCCATGAAACTATTTACAGTATTAGAAAAAAACACTACAAGACAGAAATATGTCCCGTTTATCACTTAGCTCTGGGTTGTTGTCCAGCCATGAAGACTGACATTTTGAGGTTTAGAAAGAATTCCTCCATTGTTCAGGAGAAACCAGCATGAAGTGAATCAACCCACTRAAAAGCTGTAGTATTTTCCTCCCAGTGGCATGCAAGCCAACAGTGAGGGAGGAGATATACAGCTATAAAGGTCTTCAGTGTTTCAGAAAGATTCACTTGGGAAAAGAGAGGGGTCAAAGTAATGTGCCTCTTCAGCTGGCAACTCAGTGTTTTGTCATTGTCTCAATACTTCCAGATTGGTCCATATACCTAAAAGTTTCATTCTTTAAGGGTGTTTATTTAGTTTGGTTGGGGTTTTTTGTTTKGTTTTGTTGTTAKTTTTGTGTTTGGGGTGGGGCATTTGCACGAGAGGTACTGCATTGTCTCCTCCATTCCTCAAAAGACAAGGAGTACAAATACAGCACTAGAGATACTAAAGACAGCTTAATATTCCACATTTTCCTTTCAGATCAGCCAWATGGGATTCTCTTGTGCTCACACTGGAGTTCTTCTCCTCACACCAGATATAGAAATATCTCCTTACATGCAAAAATACAAATTACACAAYGRATTCCCAGTTCAGGTCCTGTAGCCRCCTACACAGGGRGTGACTCTMCATGTATGTACRTGAGTCCTCCAATTTRGCCCACTTGCACAATTCTTCACTTTTTTGACATGTCAACATCCCTCTGATCCTTCATGGGCAAGAAAGYCAAGAAACAGTTTGGTAAAATTTCATGTTTGCTCACATCAACTACTAGACAATTCCCCCTGCTCCTTTTTCTGAGCCTCCAGGAGATGGCTACAGGAAGCTGGCTACTGATGGCCAYTGCTGCCAGCACACAGCTCCCTGCCCTGCTCTCCAGCCCCAGGCAAGCTCTGCTGTTSGGGGATGCCCAGCCTGGGTAAGGTCCTTCAGGGACTCAGACTAATGCACCAGAACAAAACACCCCAGCAGCCTTCTGCTCTAGTGAGCAGCCACAGGCCACTCAAGCAATAACACATGTCACACCGAGACACTGCTTGAGCCAAAATGCATGTCAGCGAGTTAAAGGCTTGTTCCTCACACTCAGCATCATCCCCTGCAGCTCCTAGGCTCTCCTGAGAGGAGAGTCAGCTGCAGTCAGAGCACCTGCACTGAAGAGCCCTCATTAACACAGAGCTCCTCCCTGTCTGGGGTGCTGAGGACCTTCTTGTGTCTTCAGTGCCAGCGCTGAGACAGAGCATCTGAAACACACACAGACACAAGAACCCACTGAGAGCCAGATTCTCTGCTTCACAGAAACTCTGCATGAGCTAGAGGAATCAGGGAATCTCAGGGTGTTCTGTCAGACCAAAGTCACTTGAACATCGTTTCCAGGAGCTGAGTATAATCAAGGAAGAAGCTCTTCTGCACCCACAGCCAAAGTTGCAGCAAATGCAACATTCCCCTGGCTGATGGACAATTCGGCCCCATGCAGTTCTGCATGTTTCCTTATGAGYCCACAAACTTGCAGTGATAAGCACAGAGCAACTCCATCAACTTCCACCTCCTCCTTCATCCCCTTTCCAGAGTATTGATGCCGTCAGCTAGACACAAACGTAATTTCTCCCTCCTGTTCCCAGGCCACAGCAAGGCACAACCATTTCCACTTGGGAACAARCTCAGCCAGTATTTCACCCCACCAGGGATGCCCTGGCTGTTCACAATCTCCTTGAAGGCACTGTGCCACAGATTGCCCTTGACAAGTTTAATTTTCTCAAAGCCTGACCAAACCTAACTGTCTGGCCACAACCAGGTCAATCACCAGAACCCCCCATCTTGGATAAAGATAATTTTCACATTTTCAGTAGGAAAACTGGAAACCGATTGAGCACCCTTGTACAAAACATGCATTTTTGTGCCTTAAAGGTACATTTAAGTTGTTGAATTTTGACAGTTTTCTAGGAAAAAAAAGGTAATTGAAATGAGAGCTTTTGATGGCCTCTATTATTTTTGCAATGTTCTTCACCTGAAATCCAGCCTTGGGGGTTTGTTTTAAAAAAAAGCAAAAAACCCACCAAAAACCAGAWCTCTCCAAATTCTCCACAAAAGAGAAAATGTAGCCCTTAACTCTCTTTTGAAACGTACCTTTTGCACCCTAAGGGTTGAAAGCTAYGCCAGGGGCTGCCTCAGAGCAGGATGAAGGCATCCTGGTGGGACAGGTTTGTAGGCTGCAGCTCCAGACACTTGCAGCACACTTTGCCTACCAATGTACCACGACCCTCATGGAAAATCTGGGGTCACCCTGGCTAAAATTATGGGGAAACCCCCAACATTTTTTTCATGATAAAGCAGTTGAGAAAGAGGTTTGACAGCTGCTTATCTCAAACMCAACACTTCAGTTAGAGGGTCCAGCCCTGACTCCCATTCCACTTTTAAGCCTCRCAAACACTTCATAGTCTCCTCCTCCTGTAACAGCTCACGCCTTGAGTGAGGACTTGAGCTCACTCCATGAGCTCTCCTCATGGCCTGTGGCTACTCTGGTAGGACCCTGGCATTTCCTGACCTCCTTTGTATCCACCCCACACATACACTGTGCGTGCTGCCCATGCCTACGCAGTGTTGCCTCTCCTTGAGCAATGTGTAAAGTACTGGACTCACGTGCAGSTTTACCAGAGGGCAGGCTAAGGAAGCCATGAGGTGATTCAGGGAAGAGCCGGACTCATCCCTCGAGCTTCACTCTGACCCCAAGGATGGTTTGATCTGCAAGGTCATTCAGCACTGGGAAGCAGTCTGGGCATTCTGCAGAGGATTTCCAATACCCTCACGTRTAAGATGGGCCCCCAACGCACAAAAGGATCAGCCAGAGACAACCGGTGCTTGAACAGGAAAAAGTCTAAAATTCTACCCAAATTTAGGAACTTCAGATGTGTGCTTGGCTTTGAAGAGTGATGATAATCCAGCAGGATTTGCGTAGAGCCACCGTGAGAGGTGAGAACAGGTTCTAAATACAATCCTACATTACTGCATTTTAAGCACTCCAGTTGGATCTTTTTGGCATTACAGTGACAATCTTGGCATCATCACTCCCACAGTTGTCTGCAATTAACAGTTGCCACATTCAGGCCTCATTGTGTTTGTTAATGTCCAGGTCCTGCCTGCTGCCTCACCAAGGTGGCAAATGAGGCAGCAGAGCAGGACAGGAGGTGTTCTGCTGGAGGAACCTCARTTCCCCTTCTTGACCTGCATCAGGCTCCTTTTGGCCCATTTCTCTAGCCTGTTCAGGTCCCTCTCAATGACAGCGCAACCCTCCGATGTCCCAGCAACTCATCCCAATTTTGTACTGCCTTCAGCAGAAGAATACTGACTAATGTTAAAGTACTTATAAAAAGAAAAAAAAAATTCACAGTTTGCACCAAATACATGATCTTATGTGATCCCACGAGGCTGTACCTGAAGTCTGCAAATGTGTGAACAAACTTCACGTTCATGTGAAGCATGTCACGTGTGCATGACCAGCTCACAGCTTAAAGAGCTCAGATCCAACAGCCAATCTCATGTATTGCTACTGGAAAAGGGAGAGTCTTACAGAGAGATGATGATATGCATCGTATTCAGTCATTCCTTCCTTCTTTAATTTTATTGGTAAATTACAATTATATAATTAAAAACTAGCAGCTGCAACTATCCTGCCAATATCCTCTATGGATGACTCACCCCCTTGTGGGGTTTTTTTTGGGATGTGTTTCTGAGGAAATAGAAACACACTGGTGTCTTTCCCTTGCTTCCTTACAGAACACATTCATTGCTCTCCTGCTTAGATGCTGGAGTGCATCTCCGTGGATCCTCTCTGTGTCAGGCTRCAGGAGCTGCTTGATTTCTTGGATCATGTGCACAGTGGGAGTCTGAAGGAGGTAAAGGAGTGTCATATCACACCTGCCTCTGTCACTGGTGTGACAGAAATGAGAAGGATGAAAATACCCATGAGACGGGAAGTAACTGAAATAAGTGAGGCAGAGAAATGAAAGAAAGCACTGCCCTGGACAAAAAGAGGCCATATGGTGCTCTGGCCAAGGGATGACAGCCAAGTGACAGCTGAGTTTTAGTGGTGGATCACGGGGCATACCCAACGCTGTATTACATGACTTTGCAAGGCCATGAGAAACTGAAGTGAGGGAGTGAAGGCGTCCCAATTCTTTCCCTTTTTTTTCTGTGGGATGCTGGGATTTCAGAGCTTTYCCCTGCTGGAGGGAGCTGTCTGCCCTGGAGGTTTTCCTGCGCTCTGGCACAGCTTTTGATGTGCATCAGGCTGAGTTCTGGTGTCTTGAAGCTGACTCAGGCTTGGCCCGCTGAGCTTTGCGTGCTGGCCATGAAAGGAGCTGATCCCCCACTGCTGGCAGATGCTGAGCTTTTCTGATGTTCCATATTTTTAAGTGCTTGTGGGACTTCTGCTCTAGAATGCTTCCCTTTAATTTCCATTTAATTTCCTTAAAATTGTCACTGGAGCTGTTGATATCTCTGACGTGTGTCAAATGCATCCTTTYCTCTGCTCTCTTTCTCCCCCACTATGCAGTACATATAAAGATTTTAAAAAAGATTTTCAGCTCAGCACTTCACTACCTCCTCCACATTTTCTTGAGCATTCAGCTCTTTTTTTTTTTTAATACATTTAAAAACCCTAACGTAGTGCACCCAATTGAATGCATAATTGTTTCAAGTAGAGTTTCCCCGGAGAATTATATAATCTCAACCTGTCTCCTTTAGGCAGCATATAATCATACAATCTACTGGCTCTTTGTTTCTCCTCTTTATTCTTCCTTTTTTTTTTTTTTTTTTTTTTT
>NW_026623465.1:785847-793922 GCF_030028575.1 Malurus melanocephalus | reverse complement strand
TGTAATAAGCCTTCCACCTTGTCTAGACATTTCTGTCATATGCTGCATTTACCTCATCTTCAGCTGCTGCAGCCAGGAGATGCAGCAGTTCTCCTTCCATAGTACATCCTGGACCTCAACACTCCCCACCTGACAAGTCCTCATTCCAGCTGCTCCTCTGCCAGGGCTATTTCTAACTCTTGCAGAAAGCTATGTATTTCCAGTTGTGTATTTCATCTCATGGAGGAATATTTTTTTTTTTTTAAATCATGCAACTGTTACCCAATTAGGGTGAAAGTTCCCTCTTTAATGGGAAAATACTTGCAGCCAGAAGTCAGCCATGTCTGATGAAGGATAATGTTACTGGTAGTTGGAAATACTGCTGCAGCTCTCAGTGGGAATTCGGGGGGGAACCTCTGGTCACCTGCAGTTCCCATGGCACTGCACTGCTTCATGCATTCAAAGCACCATTAAGAGTCCTGGAAAAGCTCAATTTTCCATAGGAAAAAGGCCCTGTCTTCCCAAATTCTGTTTGAGTAACTCCAGGCCTTCAGCTCACGCTAAGACAGAAATTAAGTTTTCTCTGAGTTTGGCAGAAAACTCCTTCCCAGTACACAGCTTCCATGAGGGCACAGAGAGAAGAGAGCAAAATTATTTGCAATCATGTATTTGAAATGTGTAAACAAAATTACCTTGGAGTGAGTTCACATCCCTTCAGATCTTGCTTTTGCCAACAATCTAGCAAATATGTTCCCTGGCAGKAATGTTTGCTGAGACAATGGATCACATTTTTCAGCCCTTTGTTCAAAGTAACATTGAAATATGTAGTGGTGAGTATTTACCTCTCCAACCTGATCATCAGAACTACCCTCATCCACTTGGAGATTAGGAACATACCACATACCTGATGTGTCCAAACATCGAAACTTTGAATCCAGGCAACAGGTCTGAAGATTGTGTTTGCACACCCTGAAAAGTCCCAAGTACCTGCACCAACAACCACTTTACAAARCAACTGCAAAGCCCCAGGGCACTCCAGGTAGGTGAAGAAAGGAGGAAATAGCTTGAAACTGATATGGTTCCATGCAGGTTCCCTCTCAGGTAACATGTTCCATGTTTACACAGGCACTTGTTGTATTTTTGGACTTTCTCAGGTCAGCTGATCTAAGAGTTCCTACATTTCCCTCACAGCATGCTTCTTCCTGGCTTTCCAGGCTCTTGTTCCATCAGAAGCAAATTATCACCAGTGATGTTGAGACACATTTAAAGCATCACATCCAGTTCCTTCCCAGCTTCCTCACATCACCCCAGTCTGAGTGGAGTTGAGGTTACAYTCTTCAAGCTTTGGGAAGGGATTGYCTACATTCTGAGGAATTTCATATTCCCAAGCACAYAAACAACATCCATGGGCAACCTACAGCTTAACTTCATTCTGGTCCCTGAATGGAACTGGGCCTTTGTTTGAGTACTCAGCCTGAGGTGCTGCTCTTGCTGCTGAAAAGTCCCAATCCCAAGCACTTCACCGTACCTGGCACCACAGCCCTGGGTGGCAAAGGTGGGCCCACTCACACTTTCCACCCACACAGATCAGGGGAGAATTCAGAGTGGCCTTTAGGCAGCATTTCTTTACTGAGAGAGAAGTCAAATACTGAAACAGGATTTTTAGCAGACAACTAATTCCCCRAGGCTGTCAGTGTTTAAGAGGCATTTGGACAAYGCATGTAGCAACACACTTTATTTTCTGGAATGAGTCAGGCCAKTGGACTACACAATCATTGTAGGTCCCTTCCAAATGAAATAGTTGATTCTATTCTATCATGTGTTTCCTAATTTAACCAGCCACAGACACTTGCAACCCATTCCCAAATTCACATGGCAGCCTCTACCAACAATATTGCTAACAGTCCCAAACATTCCAAATGCATAWGCAAGATATCTAAATGCAATGGTTGGTTGCTTTTTCAAACACATGTTTTTGTTTCTCTATTTTACTTTGAATTTTGGAACCTTCAAGGGCTGCATTTACCAGGTTATTTCAGGAACTGCAATATGCTGCTGAAGAGAGACATTTCCTTGACACAGGACCTTGGTTTTCAATGAAACTCAGTGTAATTTTGCAACAGACTGCTGTAACCCTGATACATATCTCATTTGCAGCACTTGTACAGAAATGAATCATTCCTAGACAATGATTCGTGGGATTCTGAAGTAGCTGTGAGAGAACAGCAGGCTGCACTTCTACATCTGTCACGCCACTTCCAGGTGACACCAGCAATGTGCTCTGCTCCCCAAAGGGCAGAGCTGAGTACACCAGACWGCCCCAGGAGCCAGGAGAGCTGGCCTCTTGACTTGCCCATTGATTCATTTACCAATTCCCAAGAAGTCACAGGAAATGATTCATTTTATCCCTCACAGAATGGGCTGTGAGGGTCGCTCCTTGAGGTGAGCAGCAGCTCTCTGTGACCTGTGACTGGGACTCACAACAAACACCATGCCATTATCCCTTGTTAGATGTGTTGTTCTCATAGCAGGACCACCACACAGGCAACAGCCAAGCAAACTTTTGCCATTCCACACAAGTGTGGTAAAGGGAAACTAACTCAAGCCCCTCTACCAATTTATATCCCACAGGGAGGTCACAGAGCAATAAAACAATATGAATCCTTGGTGCTGATCTTTCTTTTGGCAAACATGAGCCAGAATTTGTGTTTAAGGCTGGAGGTCTCCAGTTGCTCCTTACTTAGGTAAAATATCTATGAGGGAACTTTCATTGGACCCCTCCCATCCCAGGTGGAAAGTCACAGGGCTGTATCCCAAGACAGCTGGGCTTGTACCCAGTTATTTCCCGGTGTTACAGCTGCATCTTTCCATGGAACTAAACAGGAGCTGTTCTGTGAGGGCAGACTGTGAACTGGTGAGCTCTGGTGACTTGAAGCAAGATGTGGATGAGACAAACAAGGGAGGCACCAGTGTGGGTGAAGAGAGAACAAATCCCACATGGTTTAACATGACACGCCGTGCTGTCCATGGCYATCATTTGCTGCTACCAGTCCACCTGCAACAGCCAGGGCCTGGCCACRATGTCTGGCAGTAGTGCCCTGGGCCATTACTGTGCCTGAGACAATGGTTTTATTTCCTAACAATGTTCTGTGTGAATGTTCCTTCTCCACTGGCAGGATCAACCCACCAGAACGTTAATGAGAAGCTAACGAAGAGAGCCAGRCTAATGCAAAACAGTAATGAAGATTAATCTCTCCCCAGAGTGGAGGCTGACAGAGACCTAGTGCACCGCAAYGGCATTTGGAGGGTCAAAAGTGGGTCAATGAAAGCTAATTAATAGCAAATCTCTCTCTTAATTACAGAACGGTGTGTAGGGATTTCAAATAAACTGCTTGCTTCCTTGTAGACACTGAATTCCCAAGCTGAGAACCATAAGCCATGCAGGAATTTGGTGGCATATCTGGGCACAGGTCTCTCAGCTGGGAAACAAGCAGAGCCAGGAGATTGGASAGGCTGGGCTTCATCCCCTGATAGCAACCAGAAGTCTTGGTTTTGGAAGATGCATTGGATGACTTTGTGWAACACAGCACAGGACCTCAGTAGGGTTCTGCTACTCACTAGGGCAGCAAATGAATCCTGAGCAGGAATTTCAAGTCAGRCTGTGGTTTCTCCTCAACAATAAGCTCCTGGCACCCTGCAGCATCCTTTGAAGACAGTAATCCTACAGTACAATTCCCTGATGCACAGTCTGTCACCAAGGGAAGTTAGATTTGTACACGGCAYGGCCTTAACAAGTCTGCCAGAGGTTCTCATCAAGGACTGTCACCTACAGAGACGTTATTACTGGACTGAAAATTTCCTGAACACAGAARCAACACAGGAAGACCCTGCAGCTCTAGGGAACCTTGCCATTTGKGAATTTGACTGAGTTCCCAAGCCTGTTTCTTCACTTGTACTGTGACCTTACCTCAGTTCAACCCCATCATCTCAATTCTTGGCCCACCAGGACTGTATGAAGACWCTTTGGTGGCAGACAGTGCAGCATCCCAGGTAATGTTCCTGCCTCTGCTGCTYGTGTGTCTGCACTGCTTTGTGCAGCAGCATTTACCAGGCCTTCAAGACATGACCATCATACCCACATGGGGAGGATGCTTCCATTCCTTCTTTGCCTGCCCTGAATAAACCCACACAGGAGAGAAAAACAGCCAACAACTCCCCTGGGCCATCCTGTGATGAGAGGTTGAACTGGACAAGAAAGCACCAGCCTTGGCTGCTCTAGATGAGCCATAAAGCAGCAAACACTTAGGATTCCTGTCTTGCCTGGCTGGAGCCCAAGTGGAAGCAAATCCTCTGCAGGCAGGGCTGTCCTGCCAGCTCCATGATCTCACGGAGGGAAAACACGCTGGGGCTAAAGAAAAATCAATGACTTTGCACATGTGTTTGCAAGGCTGCTTTCAGAGAGGTGACTGGCACTGAAATTGCCCTACTTACCACAAAAAGCAGTGACAGTGCCACCACCACAGCAGGGGACAGGCAGAGTCCAGGCCTTGTTTCAGCCCTTGTGTTCTAATTGGAGCAGGCTGTGCTGCCAGCAAGAAAACAGGATCCTTTACAAGATCAGAGCTACATGTCTCCCACTATGCTTTCAAAGGTAAGACAGCTGCAYTTAACTCTTGCCTGGCTGACATCCACAGCACCAGCCATGCACATTGCCCATTGGAGCACAGAAATGAAGAGGGGAGGAAATCAATAGACTGCAAAGATTCCCAGTGGTTCTGCAGTCAGGGACACWGCAGCACCTCTGCTGGAACATTTCACCTTTGAGAAGCACACARCTTTACTGCTGGATAAACAAGAGTCACTTCACACATCAGCAGAGCACACAGAAGCCATCCTGAGCCAGTCTGACCTCTCACATGGTAAGCATTTTAAGTCCTTCTGCTCCAGCATGAGCAGAGGACTGAAGTGGGCATTATTAGGGACTGGTTCAGGCAGTGGGTCTATGTCTAGAGGCAATCTKTGTATCTTGCTAGAAATGTACTGCCCAGGCAGTCAGGGGAAATGCTACTCTCATTAAAACATTTAATTAAAGTTACTTAGGTATTCTGCTAAGCTATGTATTTACAGGAAGTACATACCCACCTCCCATTGSTAGCAGAAGGAATTAGGTATCTAATGATGGGCTTCCTTGAAAACGCTGGATTTCAATGCTCAAAGGTCTGCTCTAAATAGCCAGATCATTGCCCATATCATGTGTGTGCTCTTAAATGATTGGCAGTAGAGCTACCTTACACTGATTCACCTTCTTCTGACTCACAGTCATTTATTTGCACTATTTCCAGCACTGGGAATTGAAACAATGACACATGTTTTCCATACATTCACAAGAGAATTCATAAACACCACGAATGCACAGCTTCATGCCCAGCCATGTCAGGCTCCTCTAACTCCTCAGCCAAATAAAACCAAACAGAWCTGTTCTGAACTGTAGGCATGCTGAACCAAGCCCAAGGAAATATTATTCCAGAGAAAACTTTTTTCCCCATTTTAAGGCAAATTCCAGCAATATGAAGGCTTTCAGGCTCAAAGACAAAGCATTTCCTCTTCACTACAGAACTAGTCCCTCCTGGCTGATCTTGGCTTGTGCCCCTATGCTGTGAAGGAGAAAATGCTTAGAGGGCTGAAAAAACCCTCCTGGCTCTATGGTGTTTTTCTAGTTTTGGGTTTACAACTGCCCAGTAGCTGGTGCCAGCCATGCCCCAGCACAGAGCATCAAACAGCTCCCAGCAAGGTCCACACGAGCCATGTCCAGCTGTGACACAAGGCTCTGAGCCCTTCAGTTCCTCCYAGTGCTGTCCAAACTTCAGCCTGGTGACCTAAACCCCCCAGAGTCCAGGAGGGGTCACTTTAACACTTGGGTGCTCCTGTGGGGATGTCTGGCCAAATAGAAACCAGCAGAGGATTGATTTCAGTTTTTAAATCCAACCATCATCTTAGGTGTGTTTCTAGACTTGCGTTAGGCAGTGGAGGGACCCCTTGCCATCATGATTAGGTGCTTGACCCCAAGGCTACTGAAATTGCAGGATAATGGCATATAGCAGCCAAGGTACTGGGACAGTACAAATTTGGCTACATTTAAACTGAGCCATTTATCTCAGGATACATCACAGCATGTCTGACCACTTCCTGAGATGAACCAACGGAGATAAAACTGCTAATTTGAGTGTCAAGACAGAGCAATGCCCTTGGATTTAACTAAACRCAGAGCTAGAGAAACCTGTCCCAAAGCCTGACACTGAATCACTCTTCAAACTCTGAATCACTTGGTTTTAGCTCAGCCACCAACTCCAGCTAAGAGCAAAATGACCATGTGTAGTTCCCCCAGGGGAATACTCACCGGCTGCCTTCCCACAAGAGAGGAACCGAGATTCCTCCAGCTGTGCCAGCTCTGAGGGCACTGTGTGGGAAGCAGTGGGTGGCAGGGTCAAAGCACAGCCAGCTCTGAGACAGGATGGCTTTCTGGGTTTAATTTGGTTTTATGCAGGCTGAAGGAACACCCTCAGACTCAGTGCACAGGCTCAAAGAACATAAGGCAAAATCATGGCATGCCTGTCCCAGCTCTGCAGTCAGGTAACCAGGGAGACTGCACTGCTGAGCAGGGAGGTGATGCTGTGAGGCTGGCAYGGGAAACAGTGACTTTAGCAGCTCTCAGCAATGTGGTCAGCACTGCAGCTCCTTGGAGAAACTCAGCAGAGAGGCCAAGGCTTGAAGCTCTGTAGTAGAGTTGGTGCTGACCTCTCCATGGACTCCTCTCATGTGTCAAGCCCTGATCAAAGCAGGTCACAGCAAGGAAGGTGTTCGAAGGGAGGACAGAGGTAGGTCCATGATTTGTGACCAAGCTCTGACTTTATTGCCAGGACCCAAAATCCACTTGGCTGCGCTCACAGGGCTGCACCATCCCTGTGCTAGGGCTGAACCCTGGCTCTCTGCATGGCTCAGAGCTGAGTTCATCACTCTCCAGCCACCAACCCTTGGTGCTCTTCTGCCCAAAAAAAATCAGTGACCTGAGAAAGYTTGGGTCCCTGCAATACCCYRCAGAGGCACAGCCCATGGCCAGACRTGGCTGACTGTGTAGGGGTGACCTTGAGTGCCCACAGTTCTCCACTTGTCRCTGCAATAATAAACACACTCCAGATCCCTGCTGAGTACTCTGCTGGGTGCACAAATCAGGAGCTTCTGAGCTATGGCTCAGGCTAAAGAAATCACTGGAAGCTGTTTTCAAGGTGCTTTGAAAAGCTCTGCCTTCATTTCCTCAGCTTTCTAGGGGTCAATACATGATACCTGTGAGGCAAAATGAATGCTTGTAGGATATGTAATTGTATGGAATAAATAACAATTAGTGAAACATGAGGATAAGTATTAAACTGATTAAAAGCTATCCAAGCTGAAGAGAATTAGAAATAAATGAAACCCAACTAGAAGCCTAATAAATAATTGCTTCACAACTTTTCCCAAATAATTTTTCAAACGAAAAAAAAAAAAAGATCCACTTTTAAAATTACAGAATTTTAAAAGAAAATAAAAACGTGAAGAAAGAGGAAATCAAATAGGACCTTGTAAGGATTCATTTAAACTATACATSGAAAATAACTCCAAGCTCTTACTTCTATCCAGTATGGATTGTAAGAAATTCTCAATTGCTTTTTTTTTCCCATTTAAGCATGTTCTCTCTCCCCGTGCCTCCTGGACAGTGTGTGCTCTTCCAGCATTAAGGAYAGCCAAATGCAATTTAGCCGAATTCACACCTTCCACTCCATAATCTGTGATCTCTGTGTCAGCCTTCTGTGTGGGGAAGGAGGGCCACAAGAGGTCAAATGCACCATTTGGTAACAGACTCTCCCTTTTCTGGCCTTCCTTCAGCTTTTTGTTCTCCTCACAGTGGCATTTCCACTCTCTGAGACTCCATTTGCACTGCGAGTACATGGCACCTTGTGGTCAGGACATGGCTGGTGCTCCTTGTAGGCACAAAAGCCTCAGTTTAGCACAAATCCAATTTTAAATGCAAAAGCAGGTTCTTAAAAAAAAAAAAAAAAAAA
>NW_026623465.1:782311-785741 GCF_030028575.1 Malurus melanocephalus | reverse complement strand
AAAAAAAAAAAAAAAAAAAAAAAGCAAGCAACCCATCAAGGTAGCAGACTGTGTGATGGATATTAGCCATGCACTTAAGTGTCCTGCTGAATCAGGGCCATGGCCTATCGATTACGACGCTACATTAATGACGTAATTTTCTCAGAAATGATGATGGAGTCTGGATCTTGGCCAAGGTTATCCAGCACATACAGCAACAGCAGCCAGTGAATCTGCCTCCCCATGGCCTCTGGCCTGACAACACACCTTTACATGCCCTGTGGGTCCAGCACGGTGGGTCTGTGGGGTTGGCAGCACCTTGTCTTGCCAGGGGCAGATCTGAGCAGGGAATATTTGCTGATTGCAGGTGGRYTGTGCAGAGGTTTCTAGYTGGGCCTGTTGTGRTTTAACCCAGCAGGCAGCTAAGCACCACACAGCTGCTTGCTCACTCCCYCCACAGTGAGATGGGGAAGAGAATTAGGGAGAAAAGCCATTCCCCCTTGTTCTGTCACTACATGCTCTTGTAAAAAGTGCCTCCCCATCTTTCCTATWATCAACATTATTCTCCTCCTAATTCCAAACTACAACACCATACAAGCTACTAGGAAGAAAGTGARCTSTATCCCAGCTGAAACCTGGACACAAGTCACTAACTGGGACTTAATTAATAAAAATTAATTAGCTAGCATTAATCAAGTAAAATCCATTAGCAATCACTCTAAGAGCTGTACAGAAAGGTTGCAAAGGAAAGTCTGCTCAAGATCCCAACTACAGCTCCGGCACATCTCCGCTGTGTATATTTAATACCACCAATGCCTTAACATTCCAGGSCAGTTCCCTACATGGAGTAAATCTCCAGCCTGTGTTTTGGTGCCTGTCAAGCATGGGACATGGCTCTGACCTCACTGTTCCAGGGGAGCTGTTGACAGAAGGAGCAGCCATGTGCAGAAGATGCTGTTTTTCTCTGCAGTTCTCAGCTGCAAAGGGCTGATGCAAACTGGAGGAGYTGCCAGCTTGCTGTGTGGTCACTATCCTTGCCTCCCTTTGGCCAAACTCAGGAATACACGGAGCCAGGATATCCAAATCTCATCTCGTTTATCCTGGGCACCATCATACACTGCTAACAGGGTTTGTGGCCTCTTCAGGCTCCTGCAGCAGTGCCATAAGGTACAAGCTCATGATTACAGCACCTGCGGAGCTGCGTTCTGTATACTGGTGTCCCTGGCCTGAAGCACCCCAGTCATGCACTGCTGCATCTACTCAAACGACAGAACATTTCCCCTTTCCTCCCTCTTGCATCTTGAGCCCAAATTTTAAAGCCACACAGCTTCCTGCCATTCACCCACCCACAGGAGCCCATGGACAGGGTTTCATTTGCAGCATACAGAGGACAGCAATCTCGCCTGCTTTCCCCAGGAATTAACACCGAGACCCAGGCACCTGGATAGACACAGCAGGGTGCCAACCGTGCCCTTGTCGGAAGCAGCCAGTTCCCTGTTCACATCCTGCTGCCCTGAATTAAAGCTGGTTCACGCCCAGCTGCATTCACAGGGCAGCGCTAAAGTTAATGATGCAGGAGAGCAGCCGGGTGTGACTCCGAAGGAAGGGGAGAATGTGCTTCCAGCTTTTCCACAACAGTTAATCATTAACACCTTTCATGGTCACAGAAGGTGCTGGCCTCCTTGCAAGCTCCCCTTATCAGCCATAATTATTTCCTGATCTGCTCTCGCCTGACTACCTGGCAGACTTATGCACAGCACCCCTGRATCACCTGACTGCATTTATTGCCCTATATTCCAAGCCAAATGGGTCTCTGCTGTGTCAGCTGCAATATTTACAGCATTACAGTTATTTCTCCCTGCCCATGCCCAAATACAAAAGCTGTTCTGCCCCCCACCTTGCCCTTTACACTATCCCTCTTTCTGTGACAAAGCAAAACAGGGCAGTCATCTAAACACCCCAGCACTCCTTTCTCCTTTCCCTAAATCATCTCTTGCACACAGTGCAGGGGCATACTGCTGCTATCCCCCTAAATCCACTTGAAGTTTTCAACCATTGCAATTCTATGGATATTGTCTCAATATACAAATTAATACATTTCTATTTACACTTCTGCCTTTTTTTTTCTGAAAATGTAGCTCAACTCAATAGTGTAGAGAGATGTAAATCTAAGAGATAGACGTAAATGTGTCACTCACGTGTTGTGTCTTGGGAAGAGAGATCAGAGTCACCAGCTTAACTCTGTTATTGAATAAAATGGACAGAACATCCTGACCAGCAAGGTTGGTCTGAAATAAATGAAGCCCTATACAAGTGGAACTAGTGGAAATTGCCAAGAGTGGGAAGATGACTTGAACTTAGATAAATAGAGAAACTTAAATACAAGCAAAAACTGGAAATGCAGCCCTAATWAACAAACCTATTCTCAATGAAGAAGCAACTGTGTAGTCTCTCAGTAGCACATGCCCATGTAACACATACACTGTCCAAGAGTTTTATATCAAAACACATATGAAAAGGAACAGAGGTCTCCAGGCACAGAGGCGAATAGTGGAGCAATGAGAATATAAGGTATTCGTGATCAAATTAATTTTTGCAGTGAGACAATAGCATTTTTACAAACAGGAATCAAAATGCAGTTAAGGGGAATTTCATCTTTACTGCCTAAGTTTAGGAAAAARAACTATTTTAGGGAAATTCAAAACCACAGAATGAGCTGGGGATGTACACAGAATAATCCCAGGGCCAGATTACACCGCTGTTACCAGCACCAGTGCCTGATACATGGATGACTGCACTTTCAGGAGGTTACAAGTCCACACTGAAACAATTATAATCTACAGCTCAAACCARTGCTTCCTCTTTCTTCCTAGCACAGCATCCACATAACCCAGCCAGGAACTCAGGGAGTTCTCAAATATGACCATGATTTTGGAAATGCTTTGGTCTGCTTGCCTTGATTGCTGGAGTCAGAGCACTGCCAAAGCCAACCAAGCAGATGTGCCCCAGGCTTAAAGAGCCTAATAAATGCACTGGCAAAGTATAAAATCAGAAATTGTTCAGAGTGTACCTGGACAAGCAGTTCTCTACTCTGTGAGCACACRGTGCTTCCTTCAGCTCTCAGTCATGTGTCATTTTGCTTGGGGTTGCTGCAGACAGTGCTTTAAAAATTCCAGCTCATAGTTCARGAATGGTCACAAACACAGGTAGGATCTCAAATGATCACTGAAAGGCTAAAGGAAAGGCAGGAAAGCCTTCCTTTTTTAAAGTCACCACGAAAAAATGACCCCATGATGTACCTAAGTCATGACTTTTTTCTCTCTTAGCAAGGACAGACAAGGCATGGAGAAGAACGGATGGACMAGTGATGTTGCATCATCCTGCACAGCTCCTTTCTCCATGTGGGAGGATGCCTCAGCTCAGACAAGAGATGCACAGGGAGGAGGCCAAG
>NW_026623465.1:765645-782022 GCF_030028575.1 Malurus melanocephalus | reverse complement strand
GTGGGACCATGGGCAAGAGATTATGCCAGAAGATGGATCATAATACAAACAGTTTCTCCCRTACACTGCCCCTCAGTATGTTACTGGGCCCAGTCAGGAACAAGGGACTGGGTTAAGGTGACCCTTTGGCCAGAGCCAGTACAGATGTTCTGGTGAGTTTCTTTTTATTAGCATTAAAAATACATCCAATTTTAACTTACTGTGAAATACATTGCAGTGTAATAAACAACCCTGCAAACTGATGTCAGCTGTCTCTCCACAAATAATCCCAAAGTCCCCCTTTACTGCTGCCTGTCCATGTGCCCTGACCCTCAGCTAAAGAGGTCTCTTCTAGAGTGAGCCCTGAGCTCATTCCCTATGGTGCATTCAGTCTCAGCCTCTCTGCCAAGACAGCCAACACCAGTAGCTATTATGGAAGTCACTCACTGTGACATGATGTCCCATCTGTGGGGCACACAAGTCAAACCACTCCTGCAAGACCCACCAGAGTGGGGGAGTCACCAGAGAGCAGCACAGGGCTCGCTTTTCCCTGCACAGCACGTCTGGCTCCTTCATTATAAGGACACCGCAGCTTGACCCGACCACTGATCTAACACAACAAGCCCTCTGTAGTCAGAGCTGTGGGAATTAATAGCACCATTCTTTCCATTTCCAATGCAGTTTGAGAGACTTTAAGCAAATCTGATGAGGGACAATGTAGCCAGCAATGAATTCATGCAGGAAGCATCTTACCTGCACTGCAGCTATGGCTTGTGCCAATGCTCCTACAAGTCTGCTAGCAGAGAAGCTTAAAAAACTTTTAAGGGTATCTTAGCACTACCAGACCATGTAGAGCAAGCTGCAACTGTGTACTCTGAGCTGCTCTGTTCTTTTACTGCAGTTCACCTCTCTGCTTAATTGGCATAGATGTTGTTGGACCTTCTCCTGCAAAAGGTCTAAAAAGGATGCTACTTCCTTGGATTTTAGTGGATTTCTGTGCAAAGTTCCAGAGTTAGGAAGTGACCTGACCTTTAGCAAATACCTGTATCTTCTTGTTCAGAACTTACTATGCCATTTGGGACACGTTCCCAGTGCATTCCCTGGCTCACTGCAGGCGTAGGTGGGAGCTTGCTGGCTTTTCCCAGCCTGGAGCCTGTGCCCTCCAGCCCCAGGGCATACAGGGCCTTTCACCCCCATCAAGCTTCATCTTGCCCATCCACTGCTCAGCCTTGTTAACCACAGTGAGGGAGGCAGGGAGTTTTTTCCTGCCTTCTTAGAAATATTTCATGGAACTGGAGAAGGTTTGTCACTGTATTTTTCTACAGTAGGTTTTGGCTCTCAGGTAAGTTTTGTTTCCTAAAATCTAAGTCATGTATACATCCCCCKCAAGAAGTTTCACAGTAGGGATGTAGGAAAAATTGGGTTTTGGTAAGCAAAACCTGTTCTCACACACACTCCTACCACCAAAACTCCTGAAATGTCCTGATGGAAATAGCTGGGTTTGGAACACACACACCTATCAGAAAGCCAGTTCAAAAAAAGAAAAGCAAAAAAAGGTTCTGAGTTGCTTTATGCTTTGAACTGGGCCAAGAGACTGGGCTGGTGACTGAATTACAGCAGAATGCAGCTCACACACAAGTGCAAATCACTGCCCTCTGCTYACACCAGTGCCCCAAAGACGCTTCCAGGCGTTCTCTCCTCTGTCTGGCGGAGCTGCAGCTCCTGAGCTGCACCCTGTGCTGAGCTGCCATGGCCATCGCTCCCCGAGGGGAGCCCCACTACTGSCACGGACAGATGCCATCAGTCACATCCATTCCCCGTGGCACAGCCAGGCTGTCAGCCCTGGTGACAGCTTTGCCGTGACGGCTCTCACAGCCAGTGCCCGGAGCAAAGCCAGCGCTGCTGAGTGCGGACAGAGGGCTGGGCCTGCCTTTGCACCTCTGCACTCACAGTGCTCACTTTCTCATGAGTAAAGAGCTTTCTCTCCATCTTCTAGGCCTGTTTTTTTTTCCATTTTCCTATGTTTGGGTTTTTCTTTTCACATAAAAACCAGCCCATGTTTACTACTAATTATGTATGAGTTCACAGGCAAAGCCTGGGACTGCAGCTCCCAGAGAAGAGCACTGAAAGGTAAAAACAGGGAAACAAGCTCTATTAATACAGTTTATCTTTTGCACAGGAGCTCCACCTCCTCTCTTTCAAGACCATGTATTCAGATAATGAGAAACAGGGTATTCCCACCCCTCACGCACAATCCCCATTTTATTTTATACACAGTGAGGAATTAAGACATGAGACTTTCTAAACCACTTCCCACAAGAGCTGTCTCTGGCTTTGACTTTGATAATCCAGCTTGACTGATCTTTCCTGGTGGCAGCACTGGTGTCAGTAGCTAAGGTGATGGATGGGCTTTACAGCTCAAACAGCCTTCGGGATAGCTGGTTGAAGAGAAGGACATAAAACTAGCAGTTTATGCTCTCTCATGTTTCTAAGCCACAGCAAGTTCATGGAGACTTTTTTTCTTTACTGGTGGCTTTGAAACAGGAGCAAAATAAAAAGGGTGAGACTCTCAAGTAGTTATGCTGCACCCATGGCTAGAGGAAAGTGAATTATATGATTGGGAAGCAGTGGTGGCTGCCCAAATTTTCCATCATCCCAAACTCCTGATGACATTGGTTCATACACTACTTCCTAGTTTCTCTCCTTTATCTGAGTTTTAACTTGAGGTCTCCTGGGCAGGTGTGGCACGAGTGAATGCTGTTGTCTTCAGGCAGAAAATGAAAGTAGGAGACATAAGAAGACAAATAGCTCATCTGCCACGAAAGACAGAGTGGCATCAGAACAGTCTCTGTGCATCCTAGCAAGATGAACATGAGTAATTTTARGCAGTTAGAGACATCGGAGTTGTCAGGTCACAATTTCAGATAAACTCATATTCTACTAAATCTTTCCCAAGTTATCTCTGCCATCAGAAGAGCTGTGATCACTTGGGTAATGTAACAATGGCTGAAACTCTAAATGCAGTCAGATTGATAGGCCCCATTAAGAYGCTCATCACAAGCTACTAAAAACCTACTGATTTATGGCTACCAGCAGGAAAGTTTCCTTACAGGCAGTTATATTTTTCTTCTTCAGCTTTCAAAGCTGTTTTTGTAGAGGTTTCACTGTTTAAGCACTTAGAGCTTAATGAATACTCAGACAATTGTCTGATTTTAAGCTCCCTGGATGCCAGCAATGACTGAGGTTGAAGATAACCTAGAAAAGAGCCCAACAGCAAACGGTGAGCACAAGGCTTCTACTGATAAGAACAATTGCTTGGTGCCCTTCAGAGCTTAAATTCGTGACCAAGTTTCCACAAAATGAATGCAAATGCACTTCAGATGACCTCAGCAACTTGCTGTGTATACAATCTTAACCCTTAGCAAAGACAGAGGGATCTAAGTGACACAGACATGCATGGACATAGACAGCAGCAAATGTAGGGCAGAGCAGAGCTGAACACAGCCCCAAACACCCTTCAAAGTTAAAAATAGGAAAAAATTGTTCATCTGCTTCTTCCACACTGACACAGACCTTCAACTGTGTCCAGGGCAGAGACTGGGAGGGTAGTCCAAGATGGTTCTGTCTGACATAAATGTAATATGTATTTAACATCTTGGAGGTATAAACCTGTGTTGGCTCTCCTGGAGTTTAACAACCAGGAGATTCTGTGCACAAGCAGACAGCAAAACTGAGCTGGAGGCAGCTCTGGATTCATAGTTTGGAGTCTGTGGTTTTCCCCTGAGAAGGAGCAGTAGTTCCTGAAAACCTCTACTGGCTTTCAAAGGGGACTTTTCCTCCTCATTGCTTGCAGTACCTGTGTTTTATCCAGGAATGTGACATCCAACCTACTTTCTCATTATAAAAGCAGCAGGACTATGTTTTTAGGAAGATGGCAGTTTCTACATTCTTTGTAGTTAAGGACTTCCCCAACTATCACACAGCCATAGAGTAAACAGATGTACCAGGGTGAATTYGGGTAAAGAGTGACTCAGGATTTCTGAGGCATCATCAAGTGCAAACAAGACCTTTGAGATCAATTACTGGCTGCTTAAAGTGAAACAGAACTGACAGATGCATTCAGTGTCGCAGGGCAGTCACCTTTTTGTCTTTAGAGGTGATTTTTCCTGGACATAGACCTATGAAAGTCGCAACTTCACAGAAGTGATCTGCCGCCCTTTCCTCACAATACACAAGGAAGGCAACTCCTCTGTGTGGTCACTCCATTGTGCCCCATTACCTCTGGGAATTGTTACATTTCAACCAGGAGAGAAGCCACCAACATGCTGAGTCCCTGTGAATTTGGGAAAATTGGGGGACAAACAGAGCAAGAAGTCTTTGCTGGTGCCTGCTAAGGGAAGGACTGATAAACTGAGCTGTCCCTTGWCCCCAAAGAACACCAGAAGGACATGTTAGAAAGCAGATCTGRCCCCTGATGCTGCTTGTGATGCTGCCAGCTTTTTCCATTATTCTGTGATAATCCTTGATGTTCTTCAAGCAGCTGAAATTCTGTCTTGTAGGACACTTCCTGCTCCTGACCACTTGTGCCAGCCTTGCAGGGTTGRCCTTTAAAGATACTCTGACTTGACCCAGAGCTTGGAGCAGCYCTGGATTCACAGTTCAGAGTTTGTGGTTTTTCCCTCAGAAGGAGCAGCAGTTCCTGAAAACCTCTACTGGCTTTCAAAGGGAACTTTTCCTCCTCATTTCAGTACCTGAAACCCTCTCAAGTCAATTTGCCCCTGTAAATGTTTAGGGACTCCTCCAGCTTCCTGGAGAGCTCTGAGCTCTCATTTTCAGGATCCCTTTGGACAGGTCTGGAGGATACCCAGCTAACCTGCCATTTCTGGGGGATTGGATTTAAAGCCTGACTGGGAAGGGAGCTGAGTCCTGATTTCAGCAGGCCTGTAGAAGAACTCATCTCTSCACTATGTGTGAGATAAATTCTTAAATCTTTGCTCACAGTGAGTGGCTGCTGACCCTCTTAATCATCACAAAGAAGAAAGGAGGAGGATGGAAAAATGTCTGCCCTGCAGCTCTTACTAAGGCTTTAGAATGAGAACTTTCCTCAGGGGGGGCTGATTCTTCTCCAACTTTCTACGTTGTTCCTTTGAAGCACCCTGCTCTTAGATCCCTTTGAAAACAAGGTACAAGTAATTTTAGTAGGTAAGTTATAGTCTTCCCCAGGCAACTAAGGAAACTGCAGACAATCCAGTAAGAATCCTTCCCATCTCTATTATGAAATGACCCTGAGAGATTGGAAACACTGAAGCAGCCTAACAGTAGGATAGTGTACCAGCACAATATCAAAGACTCTAAAACAGAAGTTCCCCAGATTTTCCAGTACTCCCTTGTTGTTCAAAGACTCYTACTCCATCAAAGCTCAAACTGTTGCAGGACCAACAGATCACGTGAGAGGCATCAGAGGATTATTAATTTGAAAGAAATGGGTGGAAACTGTCAAGCATGCCCAATCTTTGAACTGGGTACTTTAGAAGATCATTGCAAAATAAAACACAACTGCACATTCATTTCTCTTTAGGAAGAACATATTGCACAAAGCCACAAAAGCTACATGACCTTCATGTGAAGGAGAACAGAAAGACCAATCTTCACTCATTGCAAATTGACTTGGAAAGGCAACAAAGCAATGCCAGTTTCCACCAGCTGATGATACGACCAAATGTCTGCGGTGCTCAGAAGATGAAACTGTAAGGCCTATTCATTGCAAACCCTTCTGGGCATATGTTAATCAGGGAGAAATTTCTTTCCAGAGATCATTATGGTACAAATAGAAGTCCATGATTTTGGCCTATTATGAAGATTGGACCTTCCTCTGAAGCATGCAGTGGACAGTGACATCTATTAACTGCATCTGGCTGCAGAAAAGCCAACAGTCTGTGCCTCTGACTGGTAGCTTGCATTTATCTGAAACATCACCTCTACTGCATTCTCTCCAAATCCCTGTCCAGAAGACAGGCCAAGAGTGAAACAAATGTTTTTCCCATTGACACTATCTGGTCCAGCAGCACTGACAAAGCAAGAGGGATCCACACTTCATCCCATTTCAGAGTCTCATGGGAGAGATGCAATTCMGTGGTTCTGGCCTGAAGGTTGCTGCTAATGCCCCTTTAAAATAATGACACTGGCCATCTGCCTGGAGGCCACAGCACAGGCAGGGCTTTGTTTTGGATCATTTCCTTCTAAAAGTGAAAGAGGATGCTCCGTATTTTCTACAGTGGCATAGAGACCTGAAAGGGGAACTTTATCTTTGTAGAAAAGCCCCACTGTTCACGTTTGTAGCAGACGTCAAAGGAACAAATGGTAAGCACYCCTACCATCCCAGGCTGTACCACTGACACCTCTAAAAGACCCCAAAACCCATTGGCATTACCACTGATGTCATATCAAGCATTTTTCACTTTAAGACACTTACAGGATTTTATATTGGTGACACTAATGCTRGCCTAATATTCACAGAAAGAGAAATTAAGATATTAAAAAACTATATCTATAACTAGTATTAAACTACCCAGCAGCCAACAAACACCAAAAATCAAATGAAAACTCCCCCTCCAAAAACAACCCCAAACCACCCAATTAAAAAAAAAAACCACCACCATCAAACAAAACAAAGCAAACCAAAAAACACCACCACAAAAAAAAATTTAAAAACACCATCAAAAACCAAACAAAAAAAACGAACCCACCAAAAAATCCATCTACATGAATGCCTACCAGATCTCTTCTTATTTGCACTGGAAAAATTCTTGGCAAGAAAATAGCACTGGCCTGGCTCCATAAAATTGCACATGAGAGAATTATGATAGCCTCCAGTTTTGATAAGGAAMTTGCAAGCAAGGAGATATTTTGTAACCAGAATTCCCCACATACAAACAGCCAGCATGGGATAGTCATAACATCAATAGGAAACAGATTTGTAAAGTTTTCTTTTCTATTAATAAAAGTAGCCAGTACAGTTCCTCACACTTATAGCAACATTGGGCCCAGTGGCACAGAGGCCCTCCTGTCCCAGTTTTTATGTGAGCTGAATGCTAAGGCAGTCCAATAGAAAAGTCAACTTTGTTACTTCCAGCTTTGAGTCTTCCCAAGTCTATCAGCTCCACAGGAGTCATCCCAATTTATTCCTTTCTCTTTAGTTTACAAGTTAGTTACCAGCAAACTGAAAGAAGACCATTACTTGTGGATACAGAGATGCCAAACTTCCCAAAATCCAGTAAGAGAGGCGGCAGCAAATTTGTATTCAATCTTGACTCCAACACCTGCACAAAAGCATTGGCRCTCTATCTAAGGTTGACACGACCTGCGCTGCCAAAAGGATCCCAACAGCCATGTCCCAGCAGGTGTGCACACTCTTCAGGGTCAGGGCACTCCAGGGAAGCTCTTTTGCTATTTCCACAGCAGGAGCAGCAGGGAAGCAGACATTTAACCCTGCAGCTGCACTCCAGAGGTACGAGCTGTAGCACACAGTGCATCCATGATCTAGAAGGCTATTATAAAGCAGAAACAGTAAATCCCAGCTGGAAAGGTGAGAAAGGTGTGAAGCTGTRAAGGCTTTGCAAAACACAATGGTGGGGGATGGACCCCTGAAGAGCTAAAAAGTGCAGATCTGGCTASAAATAACACTAGCTACCACATACCTAGATTATATGTCAAAAGCCTTCATAAGCCAAAGGAGGAATGCCAAGACCAGACACAGAGTTCACAGCAGCTGAACCCTTCCACCTCTGAGTCCAYGGGCTCTGTCCCAGGGAGCTGAACTCAGACACCTCTGAGGCAGAAGACAGAAGAAGGCTGGGTAGATACCACACAGACAGCCTAACCCCTGGGCAGGAGACAGCAAGAGCTGCAGCCAGCAGCATTCTACAAAGCAAGGCTTTTACAGTGACCTCCCAGCTTCCCTGGCCTTCAGCAAGGCTGTGAGCCCAGGAGCCACCAGCCTGARTCACATTCACATCTGACCTCTCTGCTCACCAGGACTGACCTTGGGTTTTAAGTCATCACACCTTGAAAGTAATCTCTTCACCAAGGCAACCCATCTGACTTCCAAAAGATGACACAAAAAGAAGATGGATCAGAAAAAGGTGGCAGGCATGAAAGGAAGGGAAAAAAAGAYGAACAAAGAGAAGAAAGGGAAATACGGAACAGAGCAATCTTCTACTCTTCATTCATGTCATGTTCTGGCACACTTCATAGCTTTCCTCTCTGCAGCCCCCACATCGATGCAGACAGCACAGAAATCAGGTGCCGGGGCACAAGCACTGGGATGAAATCTGACACTGAGTGCCCTGCAGGCATCCCCATCCTGCCTGCCCTCCTCTTCCACACAACCTGCTCAGGGGGCAGGGGCTCTGATGTCCACTATAATTAAGCCCTGCTCTCATTTGCTCCCTAGGAACTGTCATAATTAACTCAATGAATTATGGATGTSTTACTTAACTGAGACTATGAACCAGCTTGTAAAGAATTCACTGAAAGTCTCAGTCTTGCATTACGAATAGGAATGTGACATCCAAGAGCAGTATCATTAGCAGAATGGCAGGGTCATGCCTGTGCTCCTGGGTTCTCYAGGCTGACAGATTTCTTTGAACATCAGCAGAAATGACAGGATCAGACCTAGGGCATTAGTGTCTTCCTTCCTCATTAGGTCATTGAAAATTCTCTGCATTCCCAGAAGTCTCACTATTTACAACATTGCTCCAAGCTAATGCTTTGGATGGGTGGGACCACAATGCACATGTTAAAAAAGCAAGGACCTTCATGGCTATGGAGAAGTTCCTCTGAAGACCATGCCCAGGGCTAGGAGAGCAATGACTGGCACAGAGACAGGCAATGTCCCAGCTGTGTTTTCTCAGAGCATCTGCTCAGAAGGATGATATGRAGAGATATTACAAATTACATCCCCCAGGTAATACTTTAAAATGCTATTTCCCATACAGTCACCACTGTAAAGTGCCAGGGAAATGGGGTCTTCAAATGAAACAGTTCCCAGACAGAAACTGTCCAAAGCAGTACATTTACTTTTAGACATCTTTTTAAATTGATAACATTCAATAACCTAACAGAGTCAGAGATTAATCATCACACAGATCCCGTCAAGATGATTATTAAAGGATAAACCATGAAGCTACCTTCATTTGGACAAGGTTCTTCTTCCCATCTAGTTTCRGATTAGTATTGAGCTATAACTTTTTTCATATCCAAGAGCACTGTATCCTTCTCTCTCTCCCCCTCTTGTTCTCTCTAAATATCACTGATCTATCTAGAATAGAGAATGGACCAAAACTTATTTCCATGTTTGAAGTCCCAGGCTACATACTCAGTTCATTCCCTGTTTCTGAAGTCAGCTCTGCCAGTAAAACTCTTGTTGAGCTACGCATCCTTTGGAGTCCCACAGCAGGACAGCAATCTATCCAATGTGGGCAAAGRTACTGTGGTGTATCCCACACTCTTCCTCCCATTTTCTCCAGACAATCTCCAAAAGGCATTCCGTTGCTAACAAACAGATTGTGACTCACTGAGACATTCAAAATTACATCCCTGTAATTTCCATTTTTACTTCACTCATTCAAATCCAGCCTGTTGCRGCTTGCCCAGCTTCTGTTTGGCAAATCCTCACTGGCTGTACTCATATGGCAGTAGAGTATGTTTGAACATCAGCTCAAAATGAGATCTACCCGGGACAGTGTTAAAACAGACCGATTTCTTAAGTTGGTGAAAAGCAAAATGAAGCAAGAACTTGAAATATCTGTGTCTCCTCAATATCACACAGTCTCGAAGAAATGAAAAGCAAGAGCTCAAGCCCAGGAAAGTRAGGACAAAGAAGAGCCCAGGTCACCACAACATCAGTGCATTATCTAGACAGCTGCTGTTAAGTCCCCAAAGTGTGGGATGCACTCCCTTCTCTGCCCTTCTGGGAATGGGAAGGCCCCTCCCAACAGGCTGCCTGAGCTGGGCAGTGATTCTGGGACTGAATGTGCAATGAGTGAAACTTAACAGCCCAGTTTTTATTCCACATATTATGATATTARACTCCAAGAACCTCAGCTGATCACTCAGGAGGATGCCAAAGGGCCTGGATTGTCTTTCTTAACAYGCAGACTGCTTCCAGCCAACAGAAGGGGTGGACAGGCATTGCTAGGGCTGGTTGGGAGCTAAGMCATTGCTAAGTTATGGCAATGCTTCAGTGTCTACTCTGCTACTCATAGTTATTGGCAACAATATTTGAATGTAGGGCTTTTTAAAAAGGGAGATCTTTGGTTCTAAGGACTACAGTATTCATAGAACATATTTAAGATGTTTTATTAATGCATTGGTCCCAGCTGGTTACAGGGCTCTGCCCAAAGTTCTGTTCATGCTTTATTACCACACTTGAGATGGAAGCTTTCACTGGACAGTGCAGTCGGGAGAAAAACAATGAATTTCCCTTTCCTCATAGTAACATCAATCCTAACTACCATTTTAGGGCTGATGGGACTGTCAGTCAGCCATTGCTGATTCCTGGCTCTGGCTCCAAGCAGTCCTRCAGAAACTTCATTACCTCACTACCCAGATTTTCTGTCCATGTGGATGCCCCAGAAGAGCCTTGCTTAGAGGATCATAGTCCTGAAACTCCCTGCAGATGCTCCTCTCAGTTAACACACTCTGGAGGATTACTGAGTCTACAGGCAGAAGGGACAGAGAAGAAACCAAAATGGTGCTAAAATACCTGCCCTTAGAGGAATAAGAACCCCACAAGTTATTTGGGGAACAAAAAAGATTTYTGTTCATGCTGTAAATACTAAGGAAGTTATTTTAACCAAATAACTGCATTTTAAAGGAATCTTTGTGGAGCTGAAACAGCCCAGATAACAACATGCTCAGCTTGATTTGATTTTCCTAGGATTCTGATGAGTTGTGTTCTTAGGGAAAGGCAGTCTGTGGATSTGTTTGGTTTTCTTTGTCCTGTAGATTCCCAGAAGAACATTGCCTAAATGTCTGAGGGTCTTGGCATTTAGAACTATAGAATCATAGAATATCCTAAATTGTAAGGGACCCACAAAGATCATCAAAGTCCAACTCCTGGCCCTGCACAGGACTCCCCAACAATCCCACCCTGTGCCTGAGAGCATTGTCCAAAGCTCCTTGAACTTGGGCAGTTTTGGGGCTCACCACTGCCCTGGGGAGCATGTTCAGTGCCCAATCACACTCTGAGGGAAGAACCYTTTTCCTAATATCCAACTCAAATCTCCCCTGACAGRGCTTCATACCATTCTCTTGGGTAATTTCAGCATTTTCGACAATAATGCTTATCTGCCTGGTTTCCTAATCTAAATGGCATTCATGAAGCAGGTTCTCTAACATCCGTTTGCAATTTCTCGAAAGTAAACACAGCAGAAGCTGCTAAATGTTCCCTTTCTCCCTATCACACACTCTCAGCTACACTCCACATTACAGAAAATGCTATGTTTACATAGCATACACTTTAGGTTACAGATTGCATTACCATGCTCCTGGTACAACCAGCCCAGGACCTATCAGCATCCTTTTTGCACATTACTTGGCTAAGTTTTAGCTCCTTGTGTTGCAATTTTCCATAACAGGCAACTACCTCAAGCTRGATTTTTAAGCTATTTCTAAACTTAAACCCAAGAAAATAGATTATTTTACAAGTCTAAATCCCTCTTCCATGCCACCTAAACCACACAACCATATCAGTGAGAATTCCTACCCATATGTTTGGGAGCAAGATTTGTGATTTGGGAGCACTCTGAGATTTGCCCAAGGCACACATCTGTAACAGGTTGCCATTTTCTTTGCTTTCCTTCTTCCTCTTGTTGCATATTTTAAGTTTTGCTTCTCTACATGAGACAGAAGAGAGGAAATATAATCCATTCCAATGACCACTGGGCAAAGTTTGGGATTTTTGGAAAGGACTGAATCAGTTCTGAAGAGCCTTAAAGTGCTCCATACATCGGCCTCCTTATTACCTCCTTAGTACCTGTAATGTAGAGGAATCATAGAATGATTTGGGCTGGAAGAGACTTTTAAAAATTATCCACTCCAACCCTCCTGCTAAAGGCAAGGATATCTTTCACTAGATCAAAGCCCCAGATGAACTAATAAATGTAATAAATCAATTGAGAAACTGGACCTTTTATTTATGGTTATTCATTGTTCTGCAGGTGCACCTCAAGTCTGTCCTGACTTATCAGCCATCCTGTCCTTAACAGTGCCAAATCTGCATTGCCTTACTCAACTGAATTTTATTTTTTTTTAAAAAGGAGACAAGAAAGACACCCCSCTGAATGCTCTAGGAGTTGTTAATACTCATTTTAAGATGTGACCTAAGATCTGAACTTAGATACCTAGAGAATATTCACCTTTTAAGCTACAGTTTCCAGTTGCCTGCTTACAACTCACTCTTTAATGCAAATACAATTTGGCGGTATCTGGTGCATAAATCAATGATGTGGCTAAAGTCTCAGTTAACTCTTCTCAGAATAAATGTTGCCATTTAAAATGTGGCAATCAAGCCTGTAAAGAGAAGGAAAGAAATGTCACTTGCAACCCAAGTGATTCTGTTAACAAGCTGGGCTCCTGCTTTGGGTTTTTGTCTGATAAAGCCRCTTATCTGACAGTATGAAAGGTCATAAGTAGTTGTTGGAACAGTGGAAAGTCCACAGAAGGCTTTTTTGCCRTCCTGCAACTTTTGTTTAAACTTTTAGTTGAATCATTATTTCAGTTCCTGGAGCTGAGTCATTTCATCTGCCTGGCACAGGAACACGCACAGAGCAGCTCTGCAGTGCGGAGCAGGCACAGGACGAGTGAACAACCTCRATCTTACAGGAGTATTTCCCTGTGTGTGGAAATACAATGAGCTGCTCCACTCATCTCAAGATGTTTTTGTGAGGATGCAGAACTCTCTGGGTGAGAGAATTGCATCCCTCATCAAAGCTCACCCAGCAGATCCCACTCCTTGGTCCCACTGCACAGACCAAGCCTCAGAGAGTGACCTTGCATAAGATAYGTTGCTACAAGGAGAAGGATTTAGATATGACCAACAACTGTCAAAGGTATGGCGACTCAGTACCAGCCTTCTGTACTAAAATYGTCTGCCTCTGGCACATCTGTAAATATTCCTTTATAGAGGTCAAGTAATTAATTCATTAAAAGAGGTATCAGCTTTCTGAATTTGCTTCTACGACTGCCTCAGTATGGTATGCACATGCCATTTGTTGAAACATCATAAGACCTTGTAAACCACAAGCATTGCTAAAATATTTTTTTCCCACTCACACTCCCTCCCCCTCTTCATATCAAGTCTATGTAAAACCTTTTACTAAAGACTCAGATTCTCCCACTGAAACCAAGTGCTACTTGTCTGGAAATAAACCTTCTCCGTGCCTCAAAAAGAACCCACAGCAGATGGCCAGAGACAAGACACTCTGGTAACACATTCTCACACTGTCTCTCCCATTACACACCAGAGGAATGGTCAGAGGGAAACATTAACTATTACAGACTCCTTTACAGAAGAGACCAACATCTGGCTGAAGGGGAGAACAGAAACATTCAGGTCAGTATTGGGGATGTCAAACGGAATCTGARTTCAAATCTCCTAAATGCTCAGTGCCAGGCAGGGCAAAAGAGAGTGATCACAGAAAATGCTGTCCAGGAAGCTGTCCAGAAACAGAGATCCACACTAACAGGAAAACCTGCACGTCTTCTCTAAAGAACTGGGGGAGGGAAAAGTCCTTTCAAAAATCTGGGGGCTGCAGCCCTCATTTCAGTGGATACAGGACTGCTTGCATCAAGCTTTATTTTTACAGAGCGTGAATCATTTCTCACTCAGTGAGAATCGCTGGGATCATTCTGCTGTCAGTATCTCTGACACCAGCAATGCTAAAAATACAAAAAGCTCTGAAGTCAACCATGTGCTGTCAGTTGTGAACCTGATTGCTGCATTGCTTGCATCTACTGACAAGGAGCAGGAGCAGGTGCTGACACCTTTCAGATCAGTCTGTTTAAGAGTGCACGACTGGGCCCACCCTCAGAAAGCCCTCCTCCTCCTCCATTTATCCCCAACAATAAATATTTGACTTCTTCTCCTGGTCTGTTGAACAATGGCAGCCTGTAATTATAGCTAATACCATACAGGCTGCTGTGCTGTCACTCACTTTTGCTCTCAGCTACGCTTGAGAACTGAAGGACCATACAGTTCCCTTCATGGCACTAAACTACCCAAATAGCTCACAACCAACTCAASAAGTCACACTGTTGAGACTTTTCCCTCTGAAAAGGATGATGTGAACCAGAAAGCAGCAGAAGAATCTTTTCTAAAACCCCTTTGCCATTTTATATTTTAATCTACAATGATGGCTCAAGAATGAATGCTATCCAATTTTGTCTACCAAATTACAGCTAGAGAGCAAGCCAGTAGCGAGTCCTTCATTTTAATTGATTATTTACATAATCTTTAACATCCACCCCCTCCGGAAAAGAAATTATCTTGCAACATATGAAGATAGCTGTGCTAATTATGATTTCAGTTGCCATGAAACAGTCTGCAAATGGGGTCCCTCCCATCATGTTATAAACAAGGTCTTGGGGTGTGGTTTGCTTAACAAGCAGCAATATCTGCAGCTTAGCTAACTGTRTGTTTTCATGTATGGTGGGATTGGGCAACCACATACCAAGAGCTGTTACAGAGGCCAGAACTGGATTTTGTGCCAACTTAGATGAATTCACAGAAAAAAAGTCCATTGGACTTAGCCTCTGTTTCYTAAAACACTTAAATGGCTGTCTGATAGTAAAAGAAAAGTATATTCAGGGTGGAATTGCTCTGAACCAACCTCTTCCTGGARCTGATTACACAGCTGGAATTTGGGAGATAGGTTTTGGTCTCAGCTCCTTTGGCCACTGTCAACATGCTAGCTGGAAGTTGGGTTTCCTACCAGGTTTGATCTGGGACAAGACTGATGGGAAGGCCTGTTCTTTCTCATCCTCACTTCCATGATAAGTGCTTTGTTTCTGAGGAAATGGGGAAAAAAAGGAAAAGCTCTCTGTAGGGCTGCTGGATCTATTTTGAAACAGCTGTAGCTGGGTTGAACATGGAGGTTCTGAGCCCACATTTTGTCTGGTTCACACAAGATAATATTTCATTCAGCAGCAGGAATCTCATTTCCCTTGGCAGAGTTGCTTCTTTTGTGTSTTATCTCTAACTAGGTGATAAGTTGATACCATACAATCATAAAATAGCATGAGTTGGAAGTAACATTTTAAAAGGTCAACTAGTCCAACCTTCTGCCATGGGCAGGGACACCTTCCACTAGATCATGCTAATCTAAGCCCCATCCAACCAGGCCTTGRACACTCCCAGGGATGGGGAAGCCACAGCTCCTCTGGGCACCCTGTGCCAGGGCCTCACCATCCTCATTATTAAAACCTTCTTGAAATGYGTTCTTCAAMTATTTGAACATACAGAGCACTCTCTGCATATTAACAGGAGTTCTGATACCCAGCAAATTTCAGCTTGGTGCCATCTATAAGAAGAATTTGTCTGGCATCGAGAACTGAAGGCAGGGCAGAACACACATCCCTCAACAAGCAAGGTACACAACTACACAACCCTGACAGTATTTTCACTTGCCTAACAAAACCATGCAAAGAAAGAAACAACCTCAAATCCATTATTGCTATACCAGACTTCTTCCAAATGGAAAAGAGGGGCTTCTCTTCACTATGCACCAAGCTTGGCTTCCAGAAGAGAATGGAGCTATCCCAGTAATGGCTATCTAATAATGGAAAACTATTTTGTTCAACTCCAATCTAAACTTTTTTTGTTGCTGTTCTCTTCACAGAACAGATTTGAAGAGTTAATGCTCAAGSTGATCCAAACCAATGCCGTGGTTCACTAGCAAATTAGAGTTTTAAACCCAACTATTCCTACAGCCCTAATAGCAGGGCAGGATATACTCTTATGAGAAGGTTAAAAGAAAATGCTGCCTGACCTACTGAGATTTCTGGCCAGAYCTAGAGGGCTTTTGTACCCCTGCTGTCATTTCTGCTGATGCACCCRGGTTTTGTGGCAGAACTTTGTTCAGTGGAGATAAATCAGGTGCCCTCTGTATTCAGACTCCTGAGTGCATTGCCCTTCTTTTTGTCCCTTTTTTTGGTAAAGATTTATATAACAAATTTTGTTGGATCACTTCCACTTTGCAATAATTGTGAAATCCCTGTGTGGTTGTCAAGACACAAGAGAGAGACCATGCAAAGGGCCTGCCATATATTTTGTCCAGTGACCCATATATCATAAACATAGTTTATTCCAGTGTAACTCTGCCAAGCCCAAGGAAGTTT
>NW_026623465.1:751224-765591 GCF_030028575.1 Malurus melanocephalus | reverse complement strand
CTTCCTAGACACCTAGAGAAAAAACAAACCAAAACATGTGGCTTGAGGCCAATATGGGGCTCTCCCAACCTTCAAGCTAAAGACTAAAATACTTTTAAAACAAACAACTGTTTGGTTTCTGTATTTCTCCATCACCTTCCAGACAGATGTTAAAGCAATAAAAGTGAAAGACTGGAGATACAAATGCTACAGGCTTCTCCTYACATCCATCCTTCATAGCTTACTCCTCCCCATATATCCTTTCAAAGATAAAATCCTACTTTCAAAGGTACCCCTTTAAACCATCACCAAAGGCCTTATTGATTTAGCTTTTTTCTAGACAAATTCTCAAGTTTCAGTCCACTGAGGTCTCTGATCCAAACAGAGTTTGGGTTGGGTACACTGAAGGAAAGCTAAGACTTCCAGTGCCTCTTTTCCCCTTGTCCTGAGACAGTGCATGAGCACAGGCTGTGAGCGTGGTGGGGTCAGTGATGCTGTAATTACCTCAGAGCTTGATCTTAAGACACAGAAACTCACTCCACAAATACAGTCAGGATAATTATAGAACCATAGAATGGCTTTGGTTAAAAGGGACATTAAAGGTCATCTAGTCACAGTCCCCCCTGCCATGGGCAGGGACACCTTCCACTAGAGCARGTTAAACTGAACAGCCAGAGCTGTGCCACGCACCTTCATCAGATACTGCATGAGATGAACTCACATCCCAAAGACCTGCCTGCCATCCATTTTGGTTGCAAGACAAAGGTTGATATTTCCCAAACCCCACTTTCTTGCCAAACATGGGCTGTTCCTGCTCCAGGCACAGCCATGAGCCTTTAGAGCCATCAGTGGTGAAGCACATAGGGACCACAAAGAGCTTGGAATTGCATGTTGCTCTTTCTATAGGATTTAGTCATTTGTGTACTTATAGCAGTCAGCTCTGAATTTATAGGCAAGATGAAAACACAGTCCCACATTAGTAGCAGCATCTCCTAGAATAGGTTTTTAAGAAAAACTTTACTACTAGATCCTGAATTTTTTCAAATCAGCACAACCCATTGACACCAGAGCAGGTTCAGTTCACACCAGCTGGAAATGGACCAATTTCCATYAAACTTGCAACACTCTGAGACTGCATTTGAACGGGGCTGATTGTGCCCAAACTACCAAGTGCTTCTAGAAGGCTGATTGACTGAAGTTATTGATTGAGATGATGTGGTTGCCAACAGAGAGGCTGCACAGAGCATTTTAAAGCTCAGTTTTGTTGCAACACCAAGCTGCGTTGTCCTGTAAAAGCCTCWGCAAAATGTGATCAGAGCTTTGTTAAAGTTGGAATCAGTCTTCGCCAGAAACAGTGGCGGAAATGACTCCATGAGGCTTCTCAGATACATCTCACTACTTTTCTCTTCACTTCCTATTTCTTGAGGCTAGCTTTTCTCCTCTAAATTTTATCCACTTGTTTGTAAACCTCTAATCYCTTTTGCAGTCTCCTTAACCCCCTCCACAACCTCCTCATGGAAAGGACAGACCTCTGGCATAGACCACAAACACCCAARCCCAGCTTGCCCCCCTCAGCACCACTGGTGTCTGGGGATTGCTGGCACAGGCTATAGGCCATGTCTGTCACCATTACAAGTGATCTCTCCTTGCAGTTTCATTATTAAAATTAGAAAAAGTTTATTTAMTGCTTTCCCGAGTTTTTCTAGGGGATTGATTCTCTGTCCTTGTCCTTAAAGAACAGAATTGCAGCTTGGATTTCCTTGAGGCTGACAGTGTATGTAACAGTACACATATTAAGTTCCTTCTTATAGAGTCCTCCCAGCCCTTAACAAACTGCCCAAGCCAAAAAAAAACCAAGACAATAAAACATAAAAACATGCTAATTTAAATATTTACCATTAACATTTCAGTGCCTGGGTACTATGCACTAATAGTCTGCAGTATAAACCGGTGAAATCAGGCCAGTGCCACAAAAGCAAACAGTACTTTTAACCTTGCAGTCAAACAAGGAGGAAATGGGAGGAGAGTGAGCCAAGCCTCCCCTGGTGTAATCAAGTGCAAAGCCATTCAGGCAGTGGCTTCACACCTGTTTACAACRACCAGCTCTGACCCAGCTCCTCAGCACACATCAAACCAGCCTCAGTTTGTGGAAAAGTGGAGCAATGATTCAGTCCCTGAGTCTCAGCAAATTTTGACCCTCCCTAATTCTGTGGGAAACAACRTCCCAGGTGGGACCACCAGCTGCCTGCTTTCTGTAGTTTGGGCACTGTCAGCTGGTGCAGTGCCTAAGCTGGATGGAGAGGCCTCAAAGTTACTGCACATCACATGAATACACCAAATCTAGTCCTCTGTTTAAAGAATCATTTGCTGTAATGCAAATACGTCCTTGCTCCCAACAGGGACCAGTTACAGTGCAGSCCTTCACCCAAGCAGGAACAACAAAAGAAGGGACTTAGAGAAACATTGTGGAGAAAACATAATTCAGAAAGTACTGACTGCCAGAGCATGAGGCCACTGCTCCCACTGGCATTCCCCTGTGCACCTTGATGAATCCTCTCTCTTGTTCAGGTATTGMAAAAGCTGCCATGAAAATAACATTCTAGAATGCAGTAGATCAATTGGCACTGAAAAATGTTTGTATTCAATTGTTCTTCAGTTCTGTTAGCCTTTTGGCCATCTTCCTAAATTTGACAACAACGTCTGTCATGTAAAATCAATTCTGGATTTTTTTTTTAAATGTCTTTATRTGAACACTCTGCATTTTAAAAGGTAGAAGGCTGACGAGAGCAGGGAAACGAGGGACTTAATGGATCCCAGTGGAGTTACAGAGAAAGATGTTAGCAAATGCCTCTGCTGCTGTTGTTACAACACTGTTATTGTAGCCACAGTGCCCAAGGATGGTTAACCGGTTAAAACCTCCCTAAATTTTATCAGCTTCTATTTCAGACCTGAAAAAGATCTCCAGGTCCACTTCTTGTCAGCTTAACCCCCAGATGTAGCAGCTGATTTATTCTCAGACATTCTTCTCAGAAACCTTGTCTTGTTGGCATTACTAGAGACAAGCCTCTGTTTCCCTATTTTCAACATCTTGGATTTTATGGACAAGTTTTACCAGACATAAATCCCAGGTTGTCATCCTGGACAACTCCTCACAAACAGCTACACAATTGGAAGAGCGAATAACAAGGGCAAGGAGCTTCCAACTGGAGTGTGACCACACAGGTCCCACACTTGAGCCTGGCTCCACCAGGGCAAGGACAGCACCTCCAACAGGAACAAAGGGTTTGCCAGTGCTGGCTCCTTTGGACCTGCATCCAAACATGCAGGATTTCATTCTAAGACCTGGGAATGGGGGTCACATCACTGAGAATCCTAGTTTCCATTCATGTGGTTAGAAAGAAAAGAGAGAAAAACTCCTTGTAGCCAGATTTTTGACTGCCAGAGGCTTTTAGTWCTGCAGGTCTCAATTAGCAGCCATCCAGCAGAGACAGCAGCTTGCTCTGGTCTCTGACTGAACTGTGCATACAGAGCTGTCAAAGCTCTGGCTCAGCGCTGCTCGTGGGGAAAGGGAGGGCAGACACAGCCAGTGTAAATGCCTGCCCTGCTCCAGCCCAGCTCAGAAGCCATTCAGAAGGACATTAGAAGATTAGTCCTTTAGGCAGGGGTGAATTTTAGATATCATTCTCTGATACCACAGAGAAATACTCTACCAGTTTCTATCACTGTCAGTAGAAGATAATGCCTGTGACCTTCTCTTAAAAGATTTGTCAGCTTTACACCATAACACTGATATCAGCCAGCTTTTTGAAACAGCCTCCAAGTGCACAGGCATGTTCCTGCTCCCAGTTACCCTGATTAAGCCAAGAACAGAATTCATTCTTTATTATTAATAGGGGAAACAGAACAAAAATGAAGCTGCCATAAATAAACCGAAGTAAAGGCCAATTTCTGCCCTCAGCTGTAGGCGAGCTGGAAGGGGTCATTCAGGGAAGACAAGATAATTGAATCTGGGGAATGATGCCAGGATGAGGATGCATACCTGCCTCTGTCTCCCCCAGAACCACCAGCAAGGCAAATTCTGCTTATTTCTTATGTAAGCAGATGGACTCTGGACTAGACTGCTGTCAAACAGGGACAGCCTCAGCCAGTCTGGACACATCTGTGCCAGTGGCACAAGAGCTTGGCTGGATACCCATAAGCAGGATGGCTGCAGTGGCTCAGGATAGTGTGGAAAAAGTAATTTGGGGTGAATTTTTCAACAAAGGGGTATACTCTGTGCCAGATGCTTTGCTCACGTAGGTAGGCAGAACTCCCCAGATGTCAGTGACTGTCATAACCAGTGGCTGACAGATAATGGTTTGGGTTTGAATGGCTTTAATCACACCAGCATGTGCTGCATTTAAAGTTGGGGCAAGATGGTTTGAGGTTCCCCAATGCACCTCTCAGATACAGTGAAGGGAACCCAGAAGGGAAAGCCTGATGCAGTAAGCACCTGAAGCAATTAATGAATTTACTAAAAAAGGCCCTCTTGTGATATTGTATTTCTCTCCAAGGTTTGATTCCATAGCTGTGCTCCTTTTTGGTTTGTCAGCCTTCTTCTYCCCCTTTTATTAACATTGAAATGTTCAAGTCCTGCAGCTGATTGAGATGAGAGGACTATAAACTTTGGATTCATGCTCTGCACCAAAACACAGTGCAGCCTTGCAACATTATCTTTTAGGAAAACAACATTGCCAAAACACAGTAGYAGAAGGATCAATTTAGGCCATGTTGGGGTAACACATCCTTCATTTTGCTCCTCCAGGCACAAGCATACTTCTGTGACCTTCCTTCCTTGATGATTTACATCTCACACAAACCTGGCCTGGCTCTTAGGTACTCCAAAAGCTGAGCCAACGCAGGAATGGGGCTGGCTTTAATCCATCTTG
Source organism: Malurus melanocephalus (assembly GCF_030028575.1). Classification (NCBI taxonomy): domain Eukaryota; kingdom Metazoa; phylum Chordata; class Aves; order Passeriformes; family Maluridae; genus Malurus; species Malurus melanocephalus. Next base: position 760,684 of record NW_026623465.1, on the reverse strand, counting down.
GTGCCTTCACTTGTCCAGGACTAGGARAGGCTGCACTTACCTCAGCACAACTTAGACTGTGCTGTTTCTCACAACCCAGGCAACAGAAAACAGAAAACAAAACAAAGTGAATTATACCAGCAGCAACAAGGGACTAGGAGAAGGAACAAAATCTGGGCTCCCAGGGAAAGCTCCTGGGAGTTTGTTCTGAGGGGACTCTGTTGTCTCTCTTACCATCTGTTTATTTAGCCACTTTGTAAGGGAGAGTCACCCCTTACATCTCACTCATTTTCATACAAGTTCAAGTTCACTACAGCTGAAGGGAGTTGTGCAAAAGGATCCTGTTAAACTGTAACCAGTCATCGGATGTGCCAGTTAATCATCTACTTTGAAACTTGTCCCTTCTGATAATAATTTTCCATGGTTGCAGAATTAAAGCTTAACTGGTCATTGGCTTCAAAAATGACCTTGTCTGACAGGGAATGTGGAAGAGGAAACAACATTAACATGACCTTCTAGTGTAAATTCTAGATGTGGACAGAGGGGAGGAAAATACTGCTGGCAGTTTCCAATTGACTCAGTGATTTATCTCAACCAGTCTGTAACCTCCCCCCAGTCATCTCCAGGCATGAGACAAACACCAGCTCCTGCCTCCAGGAGGGCTGTGCCAAAGAGAGCTCTACCAACAGGGCTTATCAGACAGGAAAGATGCACAGGAACATTACAACCTGTGGACCTGACTGATGAGCTGAGTGCTTCTCTCCTGCAGTACTGACCTGTCTTCAGGAAATTGGACAGAAACATAGTAAGTGTTTAAAAATCCAGACTACAGGCAGGAGTGTTTCTGAACAGATACCAAGTGTGACAACAGTCCTCACCACATCCAYGATCAGCAGACACAAGGTGTTAAAATCAGCTCGACTGAACTACAATTTACAGCAGTAAAACTGTGTTAAACTCCAGTATCATGTGTAGAACTATTTTAGCCCTTTAAGTCCMCGATAAGATGGAAATGAATCCTAAATTGTCCTGGGCAGACAACCAACAATAAAAAGCAAAGGGCAAGGGCAAGACAAACATCACCAGATGTGATGATATGCTACAAAACCCTGGCCAGACTTCTCCCAGCAGCCAGCACTCACTCAGACAAGATGCTGGGGAGTCAGGGCTGGTCACACACATGGTTGCTACAACAATTTTTGGAATGGGGCAAGAGGGAACATAATTCATTACCAGATTCAAGTAAACTTAGTCACACAGTAATGAGGGTAAGTGACCAGATAGATTGTCAAAGCTCTTATCATGAGTCTTCTCTTTCCAAAAGCATCTTGATAAGATTTACAAACCATGTTGCTGAATGGGAGTGAAATTTAAGCTTAAAATCCTTGAAAACATTACTCAGTCCAATGAGATGATAAATCAGTGAGCTGAAGAAAAATCCATTCATTTATGTAATTATTTATTTACCCAAGATAAAGTGGAATTTATGTTGTTCTAAAGCACTGRGAGAATTAAATCTCTAAGGGAATACCTCAGTAATAATAATTCATTTTTTAAAAATTTTGGAGCAAATATCACTGGAATCAGAAATTTCCACAACTCCTCACAAATAAAGACCACCCCAGCCAAAAAGCCCCTTCTTTCCGTGCTTGTGCCCACAGGTGGTCTTTGTTTCACTGGACAGGTGCAGAATGTGCAGGCTTGGAACAAATTCCCTGGCAGAGCTGCTGAGCTGAAGTCTCCAAACTTCCTTGGTGCTCTGCTTCAAGTGAGCTCCCCTGGCTGAATTGCTCAAGAGCTGGAAGCTTGGTCTCTGCAGATACACTCAGCTATTTCACCCAAAATTACAGCGCCTCAGGTCACCCACTCAGTAAAATCKTGCTGTTTTGGAGATTGTCTATGAGAATACTTGGAGCTGTATTTTGGATTCTGGAAAAGTTCAGAGCCTGAAACACCCTCCTCTTGGTGAGCCTAATTTGATGGGAAATACACCAYCCAACTCCAACGACTTGCAGATACAGCTTGAGAACACACAAGGAGAAAATGCCCAGCAAAAAGGAAGATGGGGTTCTTAGAAAAGTCCTGCAGCTGTGAGGCATCGAGTGCTTATTGTTGTATAATGGGAAAATTCTGCAGTGCCACAAAGAGCACAAAGATGCTGTTTATATCCACTGCCTGGTTTCAGCAAGTTATTTTGTACTAAATTTCCCTCCGATCCAGCTGCAGGATGGTAACAGGTGTCTGCTAACATCTATCACATTTTATTGCATTTTTCCCTTCCACCTTCAGGTGTAAAGGGCACAATGCATCACTGTGCAATAGGAGAGGAAGAAGACACTGCCTAATTTCCCATAGGATGCAATATTTATCCTGTAAGTGCGGATTAACTGAATAACTTGCTAGATTTGTGTCAAGGCTTGTAAGGAGTGGTGACTAATCCTAGCTAGTGGGGATTAACAATGTTTGCTGTGGGAAATGTGCCAGACTTTTCAATTATATCATGTCTTACAAACAGATTGCAATGGTTCTACATGAATATAACTGTGTTCTTGCCACAGCACAGTGATAACAGGAGACGTCCCTTCTGGTTTTTTAATGTCACAGACTACAGCAAACCTCAGCAAGAATGTCACCTCGATGGACAGCAGAACAAGAGCCTGCTCTTCTTTTAAAGTAGGGCAAAAGGAAGAGGAAGATCAGGTGTGCAGTTAGAAAGCCCTAAAGTTACACTTGAGAAGCTATGGTTGAGTGTGCACCACCTGTGTTACCCTCACAGGTCAATACACACAAACTCACACACTGTCTAGAATGAGGGAGCCCTGGAAGGCCATGGATGGCAGCCTGGAGAAGTGGTGTTGAAGACTCTGACTCCAAGCAGCACCCAAGGACACTCTCACAGTGGTGGAAAATCACATGACTAGAGCCCTCATCATCAACAAGGGAAAAAGCAGGTAGAAAACCCAGAGCTCCAGCTGGCAACACAAGCAACCCACTGTGTTCTTAYCCAGGAACACTTCCCCATGTAACTGTGTTGTCAAAGGTGCAGCTCACTCAGCTTCTCCTTTCACTGCCTAGTACATTGGGGAGACACGAGGCTCCTCATGGTCCAGAAAACAGGTCTGAGGTGTGGCACTCAAAGCAGGTTGAAGGAATACAGCCCATCCTGACCACCCCAGCCCATTTCCACCCACCCACWGCCAGATGAAGGGCGTGGCTCAACACCAGTTTGAATCTTCCATTTGGCTTGAAAAATTTCTGAATATCACAGAATCAATCAGATTGGAAAAGGCCTCTGAGATCATCGAGTCCAACCTATGACCAATCCCCCTGATGCCAACCAGACCATGGCACTGAGTGCCACAGCCAGCCTTTCCTTAAAGACCTCCCGGGACAGTGACACATCTCTCTGGGCAGCCCATTCCAATGCCTAATTACTCTTTCTGTAATGAAATTCTTCTTGATGTCCAACATGAACCTCCCATGGTGCAGTTTATGACTACATCCTCTCATCCTGTCATCAGTTATCTGGGAGAAGAGGCCGATTCCCACCTTGCTACAAGGGAGTTGTGCAGAGTGGCAAGGGTACCCCAGCCTCCTTTTCTCCMGGGTAAATAACTCCAGCTCCCTCATAGGACTTGTGCTCCAGACCCTTCACCAGCTCTGTTTCCTTTCTCTGAACCAACTCCAGCCCCTCATTGTCCTTCCTGAACTGAGGGGCCCCGAACTGGACACAGGACTTGAGGTAAGGCCTCACCAGTACCAAGTACAGAGGAAGAATCACTTGCCTAGTCCTGCTGGCCACTCTCTGATACAGACATCAAGCAAACCAAAACAARCACAAAAATAAAACCAACTATAGAGTCTTAACTTGTCAGTATTGCTCTCCCATTCTCTGACAGAGTTCAATTCCCAGGAACAAACTGCTTGTCTTCTCAGTATAACCCTCCTGCCAGTGAGCCTTCATTCAGACTCAGCCATGGGAGCTTTCTGCTYTGTACAAGACAAAATCCCCTTTCTGTGCTCCTCTTGGAGCTCTCCTACGAGCTACATATTARCATTAATTTCTCCCACAAGTATCAGTAGTTACTGCTACTTAATAGTGTGCTAGCGTGCTTGGGAGTAACAATAGCACCAAGGTAATTAGAGGAAAAGGAACATCTTATGAGTAAGGCATGCACAGCAGAACAATGTTTTGCAAGGGCATGACTGCCCAGTGACAGCTGTTGCAGCACACCTAAGATGGCCTAGTCATTTTTCAAATTGGTGACAGATTGTCCCTGGTGACTGCACCCACCTCCACAAGCACTTGGCTAGAAAGGCAGAGAAACCCATCATGAAACAGCCCACAGTCACCTGGCAAGGCCCYTCTGTGTCATCACAGACATTTAAATCCAGATTCTGAATCTAAACACAGAGAAGGGATTTGAAACTAGGTCTTAAGCCTCACCTTGCAATGCTTGCATTAGCTAACTACAGGGAAAATATTGGGCTTTGCTGCTTCAGATCCTTTCTGTAAAGCACAGAACAGGAAACCTACTGTCAGCCTCAAAGCTTTGGTCATCTCCAGGCTGTTTCAAACATCTGCTCCCACACCGTTTGGATGTCCTGTCTCCACCTGCCCGCTCCTGCCTTCCCTGYACTGAGCATTATGTTAATGAATCACGCACCAACCTCCTTCTTTGATTTATTTGCCAAAAAAAGATTTGTGTAGGGTGGCAATTAAAGAAGCAGAATGTGATATTCATCGGCGTGTRTGCCTCTGAACCTGACCACATCCTGGAGCAGCAACTCCTCACAAATGTTCAGATACCGTGGTAATGGGTGTTTGGACAAAATATGCACCATAAAAAAAAAATAAAAAAAAAGTTGTGAGAAAAAAGAGGACACTCCTCAGAAAAAAAAGAAAAGAAAGTATATTGGTTGAGGAGTTCCATTTCCCACAGTTTTTTGATCAACCTTCAGAGATTTCAGTCAAATACCATATTGTAATGAACATGTTAGAGAAGATAATATTTAGAGAAGATACAAATTGTGTGCATCAGATACTCAATATGCATACTACATAAAATATTTTAAATCATTTTCTACTACTCTCCTGGAAGCAACAACAACAAAAAAATACTCACATTCTTTGTTTAACTCGCTTCCTTATGTAAGGTTCTTGTTTTCTTCTAACACASTGGTAGGAGAGTTGTGAAATACAAATAGCTTCTCTTTTTACTCTTCATCATTATGTACAATATTGACTGCTCCCACTCATTCAGATTAGCTATATTTTGTAAACAGCAAACAGTCTTTAAAAGTACGGATTTTTTTTTCCAAAGCTTTCTCAATTCTGCTGACGTAAAACTTTGCATTGATCTAATAAAATTGCTTTTACAGCTTCTAACAGACCTTCTAACAGACTGTACCCCTTTCCAAGGCAATGACTATGGTCTCTAACCTGTACTTTTCAACACTGTTACAAAACTGCAAAACCCAGACCTACTACACCACATTTCTGACCAAGATTTCTTTGAGAATATCTGACTTGTAGTGACCCAAATACTCTAGAAAACATTCCCTAAACCTCAGCTCTTTCCTCATTTTCCATGCTTGATGCTCTAACCATGCTGGCACTTCTTGTCCAGAAAGATAAGAGCTGAAAAACTGGTGAACATTCCTAAGGGGTTGGTTGCACACTTGCCTTTTTAGTATTCAGATAAACATTTTAGCAGCATCAGATATTGTTTGCAGCTCTGGTTCTGTACACCGCGAACATTTCCTAAAAGTATTTTTGTAAAATCTCTGTGTGAAACATTTGTGCCCTTCAGGTTCTCATTAAGCACCTACTTTCTCAAAGTATTGATTTTGAGTATGCCTTAATACAAGGACCTCTTTGCTCCTTCTACTCAGTCACAATCATCATCATCATCATCATCATCAGTGGAGTGCTCAGCTTCTCAGGCAAGAAGTGAATGGTTTTTTTGGTACTAGAAGGGTTAACAACTGACAGGATATTTTTAAGTCAGCTATGTCAATTATTCTGTCAATATTTCAACTTTTGCACTGTCTTGGGAGTTCAGTGTGGCTTTTGGTGCTTTTCCACTCTAATGCTCCAAACCCTCTTGAGCAACATCCTCCCTCCCCCAGCCTCCCATTTGTTCAGGTTTTCAAGAAACCATTTGCACTTGTATTGTGAGTGKAATATGTGCCAGTAATATTAAGTGCAGATTTTATGGCTATATAAAATCTGGTATGAATATCACAACTCAGTCTTAGCTACCAAATTTTTGCAACATACCCTAAGTGTCAATRATTACACTATTTAAAATATGAACAGGCTGGTGTTGGCACAAYATTTTCTCCTTTGAAGAGAAATTTAATATATTTCCTTGGATACAGATGCTTTGGAGAAATTAGTATCTGAAACTTGGACTGTCCAACTGGACTATTTCTTAATTACAACAAAGAACATGTAGTTTCTGTCAGCTGAGACTACCAAGTATAGTTGCTCCCTTCAACATTGTTTTGATACGCAGATGGCCTTGGCCACTTCTTCACTGTAGAGCTGGAAATTGRGCTGGTTCAATGCAAGAAATGGCAGAAATTAATTACAGGCAACAGGCTGGCCCTGACTCTTGTCTTGTGCTAGGAAGAGGCACCTCTAGGACAGGAGATGTCAGGAAAGCAGGATTGGAGTTGGTGCTTCTTCATTGTGTTACATGGTATAAAGGTGTAAGATGATGCTGATCCTGTCACATCTTTGTTAACAATATTCTTTCCTTCTTTCATTTTGATTCAGTATTGGGCCCCTCACTACAAAAAAGACATCGTGGATCTGGAGAGTGCCCAGAGAAGATCAACAAAGCTGGTGAAGGATCTAAAAAGAAAGTCCTGCAAGAAGCATATGAGGGAACTTGGGGAATGGCTTGGCCTGGGGAAAAGAAGGTTGGGAGGGACATAATCACCTTGAATTTAAAACTCCCTGAATCTCTGTTCCCAGGTAACAAGAGACAGAATAAGAGGAAATGGCATTGAATACTATATACTTGCAGCTGCACTGTGTTACTATCAAACTCAAAACATCTTGGATGGTGTTTCCTTACAGACACCATCTCAGTGAAAAGACAGTGAAGAGTACAAGGAGTACAAGGACATTTCTGCAGGTATCAGAAGCACCCAGCTGAAAAAAATCCTGCATGGGACACTGGAATAATGGATAATGTGTACATGATGGATGTACTAAGGATGCTCTTCCCAAAGGCAACTTTGAAGCAAGAGGAGTGTGCCATCAAAAATGTTGACGATTACAGCTCTAAGGAAAAGGATTTCAACACCTACCCTGGTTATTTAAGGATATATTTTCTTAGTTTGTATCAAACCATGTGTCATTGCTCTTTTTAAGATGACACCCTTCAGAGAAGGCAAGTGAATTACTCAGAGGCAGGTCCCGACCAGTACAGCTGTGTACAAGCAGGCAAAGGAGATGGAGAGAAAGTCATCTGGCTGCTTTTTGGATAGGAAAGCATCATCCTGGTAGCCTTAGAAACAAAGACCATAAACACAGCTTGCAACCACCTGGCCCCAGGCTATGCCTTGCCCTTTTTGGAGCACAGCAGGACTGGGTGTGGGCACAGATCCTGCAGRAGAACATAAGCTCTTCAGGAGGTGGTGTCTGACTCAACGAGGCAGAATGCAGACACAGCATTGGGGCACTGCATCATTTTAGGGATTAGGACTTGAAAATAATTTAACACACACAGCCTAAATCAGATTAATCACCAAAGACTTTGTGACCACTCTTGGAAAAAGGCCTATTCCCAGTGATGTGGTGATAGTCAAATAGCTACTGTTTGTACTTCCAGAGTTTAGTCACTTTAGAAATTTAAGCAAGAAGTATTCTTCACTTCCTGTCCTGATAAACCATTCAAAACAACATCATCTGGTTTATCAGCACAGCCTCAGAGAACACTATTCCAACAGAGAGATAAAATTAGTGTGCATATCATTTCTTCAGTATGAAGAACCTTTGGATCTGAAGTGCTACTGAAGTGCAAGATCTTATCTGTGCATGGTCACATATTGACTTTGAAGCAGGCTTTGCCCAACATCATGCCAGCTCTGCCAGCCTTGCTTCCTCTGTAGTACCCTGTTCCAGAGGGACAGAGCAGATACTACTTTGCTTACCAACTCCAAGCCTTGAAAACAGCTGAGTGCTTCATTTGCAGTCTGCATTCACATATATCTGAAAACAGCATGTAAAGCAAGCTTACAAAAAAAAAAAAAAAAAAAAAAAAAAAAAAAAAAAAAAAAAAAGGATCAATTTTATTTTTACCTCATGAGGTGAGACTGAGTCTCCCCAAAGTGGCTACGGGATAGAAAAGGGTATCTCCTGCACACAAGCTCATTTGTCCCTTCCCTGACCTGTGAGTGTCCACTGCCACCAACCACATACCCTGATGCCTCCCAGCTCAAGGTATTTTCACTGTTTTACTGATCAGCTTCTCTTCATGAAACATTCAAACAGGCCCATGACTCCCAGTCTCAGTAGCTTGGGGAAAAGTCTGAATTTGATTTTAAAAGATCCACCTGCAAGTTGGGCAGGAAAGCTGCTGTTCTCTTTTACAGTCAGATTTGGGGGGAAGGGGTGAAGAGGAGAAGAGAGAAAACCTTGAAGTCTTCGTGTAAGTGAAGTTTTCAGCTTTATCTTCAACCTTTAAAAAATCTGTTCAAGGCAGAATTACTGCAGCCAGTATGTCCAAAGAATTTTTCTTCTATGAAGAYCAGTCAAGTCTAACCAAAATGCCTTTCAACTTCAGGCTGGATTGGGTCCTTAAACTGAGCAGATCAAGGCAATGGGCACAGAACAAACTGTCATTATTGTAGCTGAGTTACAAGCAGATGTCATGATTTGGAAGAGCACTAGTGTTATATAAAAATCACCAAAAAGACATTTACTTAAACTTTTTGCATGCTGATACTGATCAGAACAGCCTTTAGATCATGGCCCTATTTCCTGTAAGCACATATAGAAATGTGTATAGAAGACCCCTGCCATGATTCACTGAGTGTTTATATCAAAGTGATTAGGTAAGTACTGCCTTTTCAGAAGAATCCAATGAAAAACAAGGCCAAATGCCAAATATTTAGGAAATAAGGGTATGTAGAAATGAGATTACAACATCAATGTCAGAAATATCTAGAGTTGGAAAAGAATCAGGTAAATTGCAACATCAATTCTACCAAGTAACCCTTCCTCTCCAAACTCACTTTGATGTTCTAGTCAAATATTTCAGACTGCAGATCAAACCCAGGTCTGTTTTTGGCGGAAGTGTTTTTRCAAAGAATTTCAGGAGTCAAGGACTTGGGTTTTGCATCTGTAGGTCAGTAATCAGGCTGTCAAAAGAATAACCATTGCTGCTATAGAGCTGGGGCTCCCTTTCCTAGCAGTGCTGGAAAGGTTCAGTTAGTGCTTAAACTACACACACACACACACACA
>NW_026623465.1:739412-750929 GCF_030028575.1 Malurus melanocephalus | reverse complement strand
TGACATAAACCTTCAAAGGATAACACTATCTCATGGGGTACTCACTACCCCAAAATACACACATAGCCAGGAACAACATGTGGCTTTACCCTGATTTCCTCAAGGTTCACTCTCAGCAGATGACCTTGCTTTGACAGATGGCTCTGGCTGTCTGGGCCTGGGTGCTCGCAATTGCTGCWGGGCATTGGAGAGCAAAACTTGCACCAGTTTTGCCATTAAATGGCAATACCCCATTGACTGAATGAATATCTTAAGGGATGAGGAGATCTCAAGGAAGTAGAACTTGAGTTCTGTAAGGGCTGGAAACCCACCAGAAATGTTTCATTTCCATGAGGTTTCTGTCACAGCAGAAAAGCCTAAATTGGCCAAAACTCCATAAATAAATTGATTGCTCAAGGTACAGGGACAGAATGGTAGAAATGAGGCCTGGAAAAATCAGGTTTGGTCTGCTTGGAAGACAGGATACAGCCTTGGAGGGTTACCATAGTGCCTCATRCACTCAGGTCTGGTATTCCTGGAGTATACCAGCACTGTCCTGCAGGGATTTCCTCATCCTGAGATCCTACACTGCAGCATGTGAGAGCCCACTCATGGGTTCTCTGCAGCACATCCCAGGCTCTGCTCTGGAAAACCAAGGACTTTTATAGGAAAAGAGAAATAATGACACATTTTCAGTTCTCCCACACTGCTGCAGACAGACCATTTGCAGAGCTTCTCTCACAGAGGAGTTAACTACCTCATGCAGCACATCTCCCGTCACTCACCCTGAAAAACAGGCAGCAGAAACAGAAGATAATGACTGTGTGTGAAAGGGTACAAAACACCAGGGTCAAGAAGGGGAGTGGGAGGGCTGAGGAGCAGGAATTCATAGCCAAGGGCTCTGCTCATGCCATGGATTCACCCTGTGGCCTTAAACACTGYACTTGGCTCTTGTCCCTGACTAAGGTCAGGTAGAACCCTTCATACAACCTGTGCCAGAAGCGAAACACTTAAAGGAAAGTAAGTGAGAGGTGCTTTAAGACAAGCCAACACCATTTCCAAGTTGCAGAGAACCTCAGATGAATGGACTTCTATCTCTGTATACACTTAATTATCTCAGTTGGTCCTAAGATAAACAGCATGAAGAATAAATAACTTTATGGCAACAGATCAAACAGGACATTTAGGACAAGACAGTCAAACTGCTTCCCTCTCCAACCCTGCTAATTCTGTTTCAGGCTGCCTCTAACMACAAGTCCCTTCTTCTGAAGGGGATTTTGGGGGAGTGAAAGAACGTAGGTGGAACCGGAGTTCTTCTGAGAGAAGAGAGGAGTCACAGGCCTCATGGGATGTCTCTTGGAAATGGCTCATTAATCATGGACCACTTTAAATTCCTTCTGTCTCTCAGCACCTTTTTTTTTAATTTTGTAAATTATACTATGGAACAAGCTGTTACAGCAATGCAGCAGGAAGCAGAGCACATGATGCAAACAACTGACATCAAATATAATCCACTGGAGGCAAGGCAGACTTCTCTTCATGGTGAAGCAAGGCACAAGGAAAGCTGCCCTAGCCYGAGTTAGGTGAGACTGGAAGATGTTGCATCCTGGCTGTGGAATGGGAAAGCAGACAAGGACTTCATGCAGGCCAGGACTGAGTAGGGAGGTCAGTCAGGGTCAAGAAAAGCAGCATCCATGAGCAGGGTGAGGTGGAGTTCCCAGAACAGCCTGTTTTACAGCTTCCAAGCATGGATCCATTGCAGTTCCCTGCACAACATAACCTCACCTCCATTTCAGGTTCTTCTTCCTCTCTCTCTGCTCATAGCACAAGAGGCAGYACTGCCTGTGAACTGCCAGGGAGRAGAAAGWGAAATAATCCAAGAATCTCCCCAGRTTTCTTGGTCTGAGCAAGGAGTTGTCTTCTTAGAGGATTAAACAGGGGCTCCAGCTGTCCCCCAAGAATTAGGGGACAAGTTTTGTCCATGGCAGCTTGTCAGTGGCCTCATCTTTCTCCTCATGCAGGACCTCTCATTTCCTATGCTCTCTCTAGTCAGCAGTGAGGCAGAACTTGAGGAGGTGGATTCAGCCCCCACAAGCCAAAGCTGAGGGCAAGCACTGTGGGCTAAGGGAAAACATGTCCCAGCACAGTCAAATGYTGAAGACCAGGTGATGGGAACCTGYCAGGAAGAGGCTTCTGCTCCTTTCTCCCTCAGAGAGGAACAGTGAAACTGGGCAGAGCACTGATGGCCTGATTTGACTGCAGGAAGCTCCTGCTTAAAATAGCTGTTCTATAGCTGCCACAAAGTATTTTCTTTATAAAATATTGGTTAGGAATAGATGGTAGCAAAAACTGGGGGGAGAAAGAAGAAACMTCACAAAGTACTTAAAGGCTCTGCTAAGTCTTTAGTGAGAAGCAGCATTGTACCATATTAAATCAAGTTCAATCTGCAAAAATTTTTGGTGTTCTGCTTCTTTAAGTGGATAAATTGTGAAAATTTGTAATCATAGAGCAGTGATTTAGGAGATAAAGTTACAGAGACTCTCCCGACCCAGCCAGGCCTTTGTGTGRTCTAGAGCAGAGAACTTTGCTGGGAGAAGGCAAAGGTTTCTGGTCAGGCTGTGGCACTCAGCAGCACCTTTCCCAAGCCGAGGGAAGCACAGCACAGCTGTTGCTGTCAGGATGGCTTTGTTTCTTACCCATGCTCAAAGTATTCATTGAGATGAGAGGTGTTTATTAATAACATCATATGAAACAAACTGTATGAAATTATTAAGACAAACTGGAGTCCACTCCTGACATGGTCTTTAATTCTGAAACCAATATTTATCTCTGTGTGACAGAAGAGGAAAGATTGGTGGACTGCAATAAAAGGGAAACAAAGGTTCAGGACAAATTCCATTCCCCTGCTGTAGACCAGTTACAGTCAAGRTACAGAGAGCTTGGAGAGTAYGCAAGGAAAAGTGGAGAAAAGTGAYAGACAAAACAYAGGAAGTTCAGAGCATCCCATTCTGTTCTCAGCTGCTCCAAAAGAGATTAATCAAACTTTTCTACATCCTGCTGTGTTACACTGTTGGCAAAGCCCCTCTTACTCACTTTGACAACAAGCCACAGTGTCACCAATCCCTTCTAATCTGTCCCTGACCTTTCTCAGGATGGGCCACCTGGGAAGACTATCAGAAGCAAAAGCAGAAATGGACAAAACATATTAGCAACCCTTTCCCTTGTGAATCCTGGTGCCCTAGGGAAGATCAAGAGTTTTGCCTTTTGTCTTTGTAGCACGTGGGTTGAATACCAGCTAAGCATAAGCAGGGATACATTCCCAAATTATTAATTCCTTTCAATTCTTTGCAATGTGCTCCAGGAGAGCTCCTGTACAGTGGCAGCAGCAGTTCTGCCAGTGGCAATGTCATTTAAGCCATGCATTATTGCAGGCTGGCAGTGAGAGGGCAGTGCCAGTGGGAAGTCAGGCCTGGACAGATGGGGAACCTTTAGGCTTGTAGCAGTCTCAGGCCAGGAGCATCATCTCCCTCAGGATGCACCTGAAACCATTGAGTCYAGGGATGGAGGAAGCAGACAAGGGACATAAGCAAGAATGAGGTGAGAATTTACTCCAACTCTGCCGTAATTCCCCAAATGTCAGTCTTTTTGTCCTGTCAGTGTGTTTGCAATCAGGAAAGAAGCAAGGAACAGTCCTTTCCTATACTTTAAGTTCATCTGTCCACTCAGACTGGGTCTCAGGCCARATCGGGCCAGGTTTGCAGACCCCACACAAACGGGTCAGTCACCACGGAGCACAGGCACACTCATGTCTACAACTGACACTCACAGCCCATAACCAACTTACTCATCTGCTCCTGTTCCATAGCACAACCTGTCTGCTCCAAATCATGTGGAAAATCTGGGGATGATTGGGCAAAGGCTGCACACACCGAGTGACTCACATACACACCGCCTGTGCTGCTCTGAATTTTTCTCAAGCTCTCATATCCTGGGAAACTGGTGAGAAAGCTGATTCCAGATGTTAGAGACAAGGTTGAAACATGCTAGTGCAAATCTGGCCCACACAATGGACCCATTACATTCAACAGGAGCCTTTTCTCTGGCTTCAGCAGGCTGATTATCAGGCCAAAGGTCAGGAAAAGGGAGAGAAGATCACTAACTTCTTGAATTCACAGATTTTAGAGCTGCTTTGATCTAGCCATGTTCCCTGATGCTKAAGAGAACWKKGCAGCAGCCATAAAATACATTTATRTTTTAAKGAAACCACAGCATGTCACAAAATGACAACTGTAGGGTGTTAAAAAGGCCACTTAAGCAGTGTGGYAGAGGGTTAAACTATGTAACAAAACAGACCCTTCCTGGAGTTTGCTGCTGCTCTGCACAGCCTTGGAAGCTGCCTCCAGCACCTGAGACTGGTGAGAAAGCACATCCATATAGCACAGCTATTCACAGTACTCATCCCCAGGGCTGTTTGTCCACTACACAAATTAAGGCATTCACATTCTCTTTACCTCCCCAAGGAAGTGACACTGGACTGCATTCAAAGGATCCTGCCTGTATTTCCCTCCCTGCTCTCGCCAACGTGCCACCAGTGGCAGGGGACAAACCTCAGTGATGGCTCAGTGCTCTGCAGTGCAGCACTGAAAGGAGCTGGAAGTAGCCAGACACACAAAGGCTTGAACTTTTCCTCTAATTTGATTGCCATTTTTTCCAGGAACATGCTAAAACTTCAAATAAAATAAAAATTTCATTCAATTGGATTTTTGAGACAAAATAGGAGATTGGGGGGGGCAGAAATATAGAAGCCCTTTTTCATAAAAAAATGAAACATATGTCCAAGACTTTAAATTTGTTTTCACAACTACTTACAGAACAGGAAATTCATTAAATCTGATCCTTTCGCACAAAGGTCTCCATTTCAACAAAATTTTCTAATGAAAACAATTTCATGGAAACATTTGTGGCCAACTTGCTTTTTATGCTATTCCTAGGACATGCACCTTATGGGTCTGGAAACAAGATGGTAATTGTAGAGGGAACAGGCAAATTTTTCACTTTAGTTAGCAACAGTTTTGCTTAAGGACTYTTCATCCAACAATTGGAAATGCTTTAATTCACATTTGATTTCTACTGGCAAAGATTTTGAAAACTTCATGGGGAAAAAAAGCTTGACTATAACTCTGCCTCCCCGGCTTCAGAACAGAGCTTAGGCATGACTTCACCATTTCACCACTCAAACAAATCCCAGTCGTGTCAATCTCCAGTCTCTGGAGTTATTAAGCACTCCCTGTTGCTGGGCCTTCTTTGCAAGCGAGACTGGTTAACCAACAGGTGAAGGTCTCTATCATCATTCTTTTCCTCTTCAACACCCTCCCARCTTCTTTGCCCTCACCAGCATCTAACAGGAGTCAGCACATACACAGACATCATGATCAAATTCAAGTCAGGCAAGAAGGACAAAATCACAGATATGAGAAGATGGGATTATCTGCTTGGCTGCTGCTTGCTCTGTAGAAGTTACAAAGTCCAGGACAGTAAAATTTCCACTGAACTTGCATTTTCTGTGATGTAACTCTCTTAAATTATTTAGGGGGAAAAAAATGCAAAACTGCAAATCTGCTGCTGACAAAATCCCATGTAAACAGTCACTTGTGACTGGGCCTGTCACAGTTCACCAATACACTGAGGACTGGAGGCTTTTGTTCAACAGATTAAGCACATGTCTGTTTTAACAGGGGTAATGTCCCTGGGGGAAGCTCTGAGACCCAACCCTCCTTTTCCTTCCTTTCACCTGCTCATAATCTTCACATTCCAGGTGTCTCAGAAACAGAAAAAAAAAACAAAACAAAACAAAACAAACAAAAAAAAAAAACCAAAAAAACACAAATGCTCTTCTCTAAAGTGCCACCAGCAATAAACAGGGCAATGCAAACACCCAGCTAAGCAGCCAAGCTGCATCCCAAGAGGCTCCAGGGAAACACAGGCTCTGCTGTTCCACCTCTTCCCTCCTGGCTGCATCTGCCACACCTGGCACAGGGCTGTGTCCAGGAGGGAGCTGTAGACAAGTCACAGTCCTGCTGTCAGCAGCTCAGTAGGATGGAAAGAGCTCRAAATAATCTGCACTGCAAAATAGTCTGCACTCAAATACAAGTTACTCCGGGGTACCAGATTCCCATTGCTTCAATTCTCCATTTCCAAACCACATCCCAGGCTCAGAAYCTGATGAAGCTCAGTTCCACTCAGGATGCACAGCCTGGATGCATCTGTGCTGGATGCAGGGAGCTTGTTCATTGCTGAGTTTTTCAGGTCAGGAATGGAGAATGAGCTTTCTGATCTACATCTCACTGGAAGAACTGGCATCCGCCGAATTTCTTTTAGTATTTCCTSCCTTTGCTCTCTGTTTCAGGACAGCAGGACCCTGAAAACTTGCCCTAAAGGCAAGGAGTGCTTGTTCTTCCTTTCTTCATGCCCTGCTAGATCTAACTTGAAAAAAAGGATTTGGGACCTCCTTTTCTAAGGATGAGGCATAGCACTAAACTGAAATTGCAGTTTAGCTTAAAAGGCCTCTTGAGGAGATCAGAGTTCAAAGGGTCAGGTATTCCCATTCAACTAAATTGGAGTGACAACCAAGGGGAGCTCCAGTTTCCATTTGATGGGACACAGCCTTGTGAACTCAGCAAGGGTACAATATAGATCACAATGGCTTGTTCCAATACTGCAAAAACTGTTCTTAAATTCTTGAATATTCCATAAGTCCAGAAATCCTGGTACAAAAAAATATTAAAATATGGAAAAAAATCCATTCATATTTTCCTTCAATTCTTTTTCTGAATCTTAGAAAGGATAAAACATTAGGGAAAAAATCGAAATGTATTCACACAGCTACTAATCCATGGATTTCTCAGCTGCTCAGTCTAAAACTTGCACAGCCACACTTTCTAGGAACACATCTGAACTTCAAGCAGCAAGATCTTAACCCAATCTAAAGTGCAAACTGCATGCAAGATCCATTTGTAAAACTAATCTATCCTAGAAATTTTT
The DNA here is from genome assembly GCF_030028575.1 of Malurus melanocephalus. NCBI lineage: Eukaryota > Metazoa > Chordata > Aves > Passeriformes > Maluridae > Malurus > Malurus melanocephalus. The sequence goes on along the minus strand of NW_026623465.1, from coordinate 743,909 downwards.
GTCAGGGCTGTAATTGTCATGGAGTTGTGTAGACCTGTTTGTTTTAAATACATTAGCAGGCAAAAGGCATAGGAACACATTCTGCAGTGGGGAAGGAAGGGGATCATTTGCCCAAGTAGTCCTTGTTTTGTTCACTAATAAATATTCTCAAGGCAAAAATATTTTTTTTGTCTCCTGAAAAAGGTGGGAGCAGCTGCTCCAGCATAGTGCAATCGAGCTGACCAAGGAACCAGATCTGCTCCAAGTCAGCCCCACAGAGCAGGCTCTCAGAAAAACAGGAAGCTCCCACATTTGACCTTTCAGAAACCCTCCTGTCTTTAGCAKTAGGGACACACCAGCAGAAACACAGGCCATGATGTTGTTCCTCCAGAGCTGGTTCCCTGGGTCCTTGCCATATTTCTCCCAGCACACAGCCCTCATCCCTGACACCTGAAGTCCTTCCACAGCACACAAARCACAGATCCTCCAAGCACTTTGGTTGTGCCCCAGGTTAGGCTGAGCATGGCAGGGTGGTGACTGTGCTTTGGGTGTGCTTTGGGAAGGGCATGGTAAGATCAGGTTGGCAGTGACCCCGCTGCCAAGTTACCAGGACAGCTGCCTGCCAATGCCAGCCCTGAGGACTCATTTCCCCACCAACTATTTCCACAATGCTTGGGTTCCTCTCTGTTTACCTTAAACCCCAGCCATCTCTGCTAATCCAGAGAAGGTTTGGAAGACTCCTACAAATATCATGTTCATCAGCACAGGCTTGGCAACAGCTTCTCTTCAACTCCCTGMCTGGCACAAGCCTCCTCTTATCTGTGGTGCCCTGGCAAACAGGGTACTGCTGACTCTCCCAGGCTGGCCTTTGCCTCCACCACCTACCTCTGTTTATGTTACTTTCCCAACACACTTGCAAATATGATAAAGGTTAATCTGGTACAAAAGGTAAATAGGGTTACACAAAGCTGGATTTAGCAATTTAGTTTTATTGGCCACTAAGGCAGGCAATTCTTCGATGCAGGTAATGAGGAGATAGTCAAGCCAGATAAAGGATCTGTGCAATATAAACATCCTCCCAAAAGCCTGSTCCCTGCTTGCATAAGCACTGTAATCATGAAAGCAATTCTTAATGGAGCCACTTGGCAGAGGCCCTGGCACAGCAAGCTGTGAGCCTCTCCCCAGCTCATGGACTGGCTCCAAGAGGCTGTTACTACAGCCCGCAGCGGGCAGGAGGAGGGGCAGGAGGGGACCGAGACAAAGCTGGCTCCAGTCTGCAACCAGTGGCACTGGGGCAGGGCCAGGTCTCCTCTAACATGTCACCTGTGTGGTTTGGAGCAGGCCAGTTACCCCGCTGTGCTCAGCTCTGCRTCTGTAAATCGAAATGGATGACTTCCCCTTCATGCCCCATCCTTCACAGGTAAATTCTTAGCTGGTCCTTACACACAGATAAGGGTTTCTGGCTGAAAGTGTTAGTGTCACACAGAAACTCGCAGTATTATTTCTGCTAATAGGTGACTAATTTTTCCTGACCTTTCAATATCTGTCCTTTACCCTAGAGAAGGAAAACCAAAACAAATCAAATACATGTTTCCTGCACTGGCATCCTGCCCTCTTTCACCTCTCTGTACCAAAACCTAGGACAACCCACAAAGCTAAACAGGAAATCTTTTGCACCTCACACCTTTTGCTGTTTGGATTTTTCGCCTTTGCTATCAAGTTTAGGGTGTCCCCCAAGGAGCACAGAAGTGCCAGACCTGCCTTTYCTCTCAGCAGAGATCACCAGTGTCTCACACTTTCCCCCTGCACTGKTTCCCACCAAGTTGCGCACTGCACAGTGGGCTCAGTCTGTTGCTCAGCTCTGCCTTCCTGGCATTGCCACAACAAACATACTCTAGGCAGGGGGAATATTCAGGAGGGTCTCTGTTCCTATATCTTCCATGAAAAGTAAAACAAGAAAGTGAAGTTTACTTCACCCCAAAAGTCCCTAACTTGCTCCCCATGATGTGGTTTTCTTACCCAGGCAACAAGGGCCTCATGCCCACAACAAACGGCACATTTGCCAGCTGCAGGACTGAATCAGAGCCTAGGCATCCGCTCAGATATCCATTATGCTAATTTCCAGTGCCATATATTAAGATTTTCTCCTTGCCTGAACTCATTTAGGTTTCAGCACAGATCCTCATCAGACTGACGTAGGAATTTTCCCTATCCTACGCACTCTAAATAATAGTTGACCAGTTACCATATTAGGAGTAACTACTGGGAAGTATTAGTCTAGAACCAGTGAGTTTTAGTCTAATACACTAGATAGACTCATAGGTTTAGTCTGATAGACTGGAGCTCATTTGCTAGTTGACAACTTGCCACTGGCAACCTTCAGCTGAGTAACTGCCCTTGGTGTGCCTTTTCTGCCCTCTGTGAAACACAGATGTACTTCTACAAAGTGCTCAAGGATCTGTGAATAGAAAGTGCTGCATAACAATCYGGGGTTATTATGCAGAGCAGGACCCACAGTGGTCTACATAACTGACCATGCACCAGCTGTGTCAGAGAGGCCACTAGTGACATAYTGGCCAACTAGGAATTATCTCCAGCTGGCAGGCAGAATGCATTTAGACTGACTATGCTTCTGGATTTCAAGGGTTTTTCCAACAGTCAAGTTAGCAGTGACCTTTTGCAGAAGTATAAAACATATCTGCAAGGATTATGGGCCTTATCTGAAGCTTGATCCCAAGCCTCTTGAAAGTAATACACCTGTTTGCACCAACATTAATTAACTATCCAGCAAGAACTGTTGAATTGAACAGCCCCACTGGCCCAGTAAAGAAGACTGTCTGCCAATATAGGACTGGGACCTATAGGAAGGCTGCAATTTTATTTTCCATTTCTGCCAAAAAAAACCCCACTATCTCCATCAGCATCCATGTCTGAGCTAAGACACTGGGTAGGCAGTTGTTTCAATTTACATACTCTAAGGATTTATCAGATTAAGTGATCACATAGGTATCCTCATGGCACAAAACCAACTCAAATGTCCTTGTTTTTCTCATTCCCTATGTTGCAACCCACCTTCAAATGACCCCATGCCACAGGCTGTGAACAAGCAGTTCTTTCTTCACTGAAGATAAGAGAAAGGCTGCCAGGCTGCTGGCACCTTGGGCTTTGGTTTGGGTCCTGTTTGTTTTTTTATTTTGGAACCACCCACTTGGCTTCAGTATCTTGATACACTCAAAAGTGATGTTACTAAAGACAATTTTGGCTTTTTTGAGACAAATCTGTGATTCTTCCACACTTAATCAGTGTCTTAACATATACTAAACTGYTTTCTTTCCTATTCCTTATACCTGGAAAGTCTCTGACAACCTTGATCTTGCCTTACCCAAATATCAACYTCAAGCCTTAATACTTACTTCCTTTGATTACAAAAAACATAACCGGAAGTGTCTGAAGTTACACTCATTTTACAGCTTCAGGACCAGAGCTGGTTTAAACTGACTAATCTCCACTGGCATTTAGGAAGCAATGTTGGTTTTTGTTGTTGTTGTTGTTTTGTTTTTTAATCAAATGATCTGTTTCTCTAGGTGGTATAAAATAATACTTGACACAAGAAAACCTTATCATGTGTTACTTAACTGAGTGAGCAAAGGAGCAGCACAGGCATTCTTCTAAGAGATCAAATAACAAGTGTTCTTCTGCTGATAATAAAGGCTAACTTAAGCCACCACAACTAATTCAGAGTGCAGGCTTGACACTTGTTTATCTGGACAAACAATTATGAAATGTTCTTTTGTCCCTGTGAGTACTGCGTAGGCAAGTGTCATGACTTTCTGGGTTACTTTAAAGGGCCACTGCTTAGGTATCTATTCATTGCTCAGGAAACAAGACATGCTTTGAGCAGACAGACCAAGCTCAAGGACCACTTTTTCCTTCTGGCTCCCTACATGGGATTGACTCCAATCTGACCCAAATGGAGGTTTGGGGTGTGATTTCTCAGAACTGGCAGGGTGCAGCAAGTAAATGTTTTCCTGAGGCATTTAGATCCCTAATAGCAATTTGTGATCAGGCACACAGAARCCCTGATTGGTTTTTAAAAACAAACTTGGGAGTCTAAAAAATTAAACACTTCGGTAATTTTTATGTGTATTTCTGAACTGGGACTTTACAACAATCTGTAGTTTTTGTCATTTAGAAATTATTGGTAACAACARACACCATGTTACTCTCTAGACCAGCTGTACACAGACACAATGGTCCCCTCARCATCTTGCCTGGTACAGATCATTGCATCCCCTTTTCTTGGATGGGGAAACAACCTGCTTGCAGACCCCACCCCAGGCATTAAACTGAATTGTATGACTGCAGTCATGGAGCCAAGGGCAAAGGCTTCCAGGCAGCAAAAACCCAGTGGATTTCCCTGAAGTTTCAGGCTGGTGTTGCCCTATTGCCTGACTCCAGAGCCCAGGGAGGCTCTACTCTGGTCACAATCTCTGCTGAGCTTTCAGAAGGAACAAGTTC
>NW_026623465.1:661043-739187 GCF_030028575.1 Malurus melanocephalus | reverse complement strand
TTACAAAACCCCTGCAATATCTGCATGGAAAAACCTTATCTGACTGTTCCCATGCTGCTAACTCATATCCTTGCTCCCAAATACAACACTCCTGGCTGACATTGTGCATTTCACCTTTTTCTAACACTAAAGGAGAAGAGAAACCTGCTAATGAGGAGATTCCAGAGCACAGGCTTTGCCAGAAAACACAGCTGATTAAAGCTCTCAGAGTAGGACCCAGCACGTGGACAACAAAGTATCACAGATGGTTTCAACCACAACCTCTAAAACTGTTAATTGCCAGCAGATGACAAGGATATCAAGGGCTTACCAAGGTTTCCAAAACCAATTTGACAAATTCCCAGAAAAGCCTACTGGAAGCTATTAAGCACAGGACCCATCTCCACTGGAGAGCAAATCCAGAAGGAAGTGTCACCAATACTCTTGGTTTATGCTCTGTTGACCCYGTCAAGAGTCAGGATCCAGCCAATGTATCTGTGCCAGGTTAATATGCCCACAAATAAATCTCTTGCTACTATCAACMAGGTATTAAACGTATTGTGTTTTTAAGGTATATGCCAGTTTATAACAACTAAAAAATTAACCTGATACCTTTCTCCCCTTTTTTTTGCTGTCTGTTTTCCAGGTGGGAAAAATTAACAACACAAGGTCAAGTTAAGCAAAGTTAAAGGGCACCCTCCATATCTAACCAAAAAATCTATGGAGATACTTCTCCCAGGGCAAGCAGTTTATTGTAGCTGTGCTTACCATTAGCAAAGTAGAAGGTGATGAAGAAATGCCCTTCACTTTAGATACACATCTCACCATAAATAGGCTGCCTAATTAAACCATTTGTTTTTAAAGAGGAACTAGAGAGATTTGGCTTGTTCATAAAAACAAACCAGGCATCATTAAGGTTCTGAGACTCACTATTGTCAGGACAACCTGCCAGCTTCTCCCACCAAGCCCAGCCCCTTTTACAGCAGGTGGCCACAGCAGTGGCTGCTTTAGCACTGCTGGTGGTTACAGCCACCACTGAGACCTCATCCAGGGCCAGTAGACTAAGCCAGGCAACATCCCTCTCTTTATTGCTGAACAGTGCAGCTGCATAATCATGGTGATCCATTAAAATAATAAACTCCACATAATAAAAATGTTAAGCACTCACTATTAGCTGGTAGAAGTACAATAGCTTCTTTCCCTGTTAAATGACATCCTGATAAAGATTTATGTCACGTACACCATTTTCAGGAGCACAACACTATTCAAGGTGACTGTCCTGCAGGTGTTTGATCACCATAATCTTATTTTTGAGCAGGCAGTGCTGGTACAGATTGAGAAACGAGCAATAAGGCCTTATCACATAAATTAGYTCTCTTCAAGGCAGTGCTAATGTTGATAAGATGTTTCATGATAGCATGTCATGCAGAGGGACAAGAAAAGCAAGTGACTACGTGGAAACTGGAGTGTAAGAGGGAGCAGGGCCCAGCTCCAAGAGCTGCCCTGGACCTGTGAACTGCTGGAAATGGCTCTGCCTGGGGAAACCAGCTCACATGAGCCACTGGGACACGAAAGCAACATCCAGAACAGAGGGCAAAATCAACGCAGTTGGAGATAAAGCCTCTAATCACAACAGGAGCACCCATCCAACAACCCAAAACCATACAGCTGTACTGCTTTACCAAGCTTGTTTTGCTGATCTTTCACATCTACAGCTCAGTCCAGCTCTGCTGAGCCCATAAAGTCAAAGTTCAGCTTCACATTTTCCTTTACTTGCTGCTTTCTGATGGCTGAGGCTCATTACACAAATGAGTGTGTGGCAGCTGCACTGCCACTGCACAGCTGGCTGAGCCCCAAAACTGCAAAGTAGAGGCACTGAGAAACCAACAGGACCTCACAGGCTATAAACCAAAATATCTTCTACTTGAGTGCACTGATGTCTTCTCTTGTAAGGGAGGGCTGAAGATTCACAGAAATATGCTGAGGATGCACAGAAAYAGCCTTGTCATCACACCCACCCTCATGGATCTCCCTTCATACCAGGGAGCCAGAGAGCATGTTGTCGATTTTTTGGCAGCCCAGGCCACTGATGAAAACCCAAGAACCCAGGCCATGATGAGTGCACAAGCTCAGCCCCATTGCCCACATGCCAGGTGGCCTGGGTGCAGTGGCAGGAAGGGTATTTGTGTTTCCCTGAACTGGACCCCGTAATCACTCATCCTTCTCTCCTCCTTCTCAGCTCCATCTCATCTCACTCTGCCCCGAGTTCCTGGCAGTGCCAGGCATGAACAGGATGAGCCATATCTTTTGCAACAAGACTGGCTCACCCTTCTCTCAGGGTCATTGGTCCCTTCACTCATCGCATTATCAACATGACACACATTTTTTTCCCCTTCCTGCTGTTTATTGCTGGGAATCGATTTGATCAGAACCAGTGAATCATGAATGCAGCAATAAAAAAAGAAAAGTCATGAAGCCAAGAGGCTCAAATCTCGTGGCACTTGTAGCTTTCCTGTGTGAAGGGAGACGTGAACCTTTCCCTTCCTTGAAATGAAATTGCAGCTAACAGCCTGTGCTGGAGGGCAGTGGGATCAGCAAAACACACCTGGAAGTCCAAGGTGCAGAGGTCTACAGCACTGCAACCTATCTGGCTAACAATGTCGTAAGCAAGCTGTTAGAGAYGGGAACAGGAGGAATGGCCATTTTTTACCTACATTTCAAAACTGAATCAATATCTGATCCTTCACCTCTGATCCAAAGCCTAAGTGCCATATTCAGAAAAGACACACTACACAACACCTTTGGAGGGAAAGAAAAAACCCAAACCACAAACAAAGTAAAAAACAAGCAAGAGCACCAAGCAAAACAGCAGTAAATCTGGAAACAAACCCACCTCCCTCCTGCACACCAGYCCAATAAAATATTTTGTTGCCACTTGCCACCACCAAGTTCTTTATAGTTACGGAGTGTTTCTACAGTTCCTAATATTTGCCTGGGAYCAGAGGTGGCTGCTGTACCACACTGAAAGCCAGCCTTACAACATGCCTGAAAAGCTTTGCCTTTGGCATGATACAGCTGACAGTAGATTTACTGCAGCTGCAGCAGCACTGAATATAAATCTGCTTGCTGATGGCTGCAGACTGCCCAGATCCCCTCAGATGACAGCAAGTCTTACACTGGCCTGACAGTTCATTTCAGCAGCCGTTTCTCCAGGGCATGGTATTAATTTATCTTCATTGTTAGTCAAATACCACACGGGCCAGGAACAATCCTCTCCCACAAAATCACAAGCCTGAGTCAAAGATGGAAAAGACTTTTGYGCCCACAGAAACTGCACTTCTATGATGTCCAACCCAGCCCAAAAGACTTTTAAACCACCAAAATGCTAAGAGTAGAAAGCTCAGAGGAAGAGATTGCATTCTATAACCTGTGCTCTAGGCCACCTCCAAGCACAATGGTTTTAAGAAAGCAAAAGCAAACAGCTGAGCAATGTATTTAATGTTATTAACACTGAATTGAACTTTGCTTCCTTAATTCTCTGACAGGCAAATCGATGGAGAAGTGTGGCCATTGGCCAGCCCCAGTGGGGAGCACTGAGGAGCACTGGGAAGCAGAGCTTTCCCAGTCCCTGCAGATACCATCTTATGGCCTGAGGCATCCGATTTGATTACCCTTATCTGAACCTGCATGCTATTTGTATCCAGAGTTGCTTGGATGCAGAAATCACCTTCATGACTTCCCATAATGGTGTATTCCTCTAAGCTTGAGCCTCTGAAGAGGCATTTCAGACATTTGCTCCAAGGTTCTTACCAACGTGAAGAAATGTTTGGCAGCCTAAATCTCAACACACTGACRTGACACGATCCCTTTTCCATGCAAACTCTTTTTGAATGAGACACTTTCTGATTCTCAATCTTCCATCAAGAATATTAACTTTTCCTTGGAGCTGTAGTTAATGGAGCCATGTTGTTATGTAAAAATAACTACTGCACAGAGGGTCACTTAAAAAATGCATCCTGAAGTCTCAAACACCAGAATGGAAATGAAAATTTCTACTCATTTATTCAAACTATTGTTTTTACAAAGAGTCTTCCAAGGGTAGAAAAGTGCTGACCTTTGATTTGCCAGACTCCTCAATCAGGCAGCMTGTGAAAAACCTGAAGAACAGGGAAAAGGCTAAAAATCTACAGCTCTGGCAGCCAACAACATGAGGTCTGACACCACAAAGATSACCAGAAAGACCACCCCAAGTCCAAATTCAAGTGGAAATTAATGGGAGTTCAGGTTTCCTTAATRTGGGGGTAGACATCCAGGAAGAGGTACAGCAATTAATATCTCAACCACCACAGTGAATAAGTTATCTATATCTCATAATAGAGAGGAAAACAAACACTTGAAAAGCAAGAGATAGAGGTTAGTGAGAGCAGAATCAGACTTCTCAAGCATTGCTTTTACCAGACAGACACTGCACAAAACACAGASATTGTAAATCCATTTCCTCTGAGTTGTCTCAGGTTAGACAGCACAGCAGCATGGCTGTGGACTAAAACAAAACCCCTAAGTCTATCCACATCACCTCCTGCATTTCTCCATTTCCGGGACTCTTATAGGCCAGAAAGCAGAGAACTCTTGCTAGACCCACAGCTTTTAGTCCAGTGTTTTTGTAACCCTCTTCTTGAAAACAGTTGATTAAATATTACTGTCATAAATTCAGTCTAGTAACAGCTGGAACAGATTTACAGGGGATGTGGKTTTTTTATGACTATCTATTATTCATGGTGTGTTAGCCCTTACAATGTGTTTAGCCAAGGAAAGAAAAGATAAGATATCCTCTGGTTGATTATTGACAGATTCTTGGCAGCTTGTGTCCCCGGGACTGCCTGGTCACAAATAAAATGAATCCAGCCTCTAAGAAGCACTGATTTGATAACTTGGCTATGTCAGACTGGAAAATGATATGGACTGAAGAGGACAGGGGCAATCACTTGTAACAAACACTGTATTTTTGTCTCTTAAATCTCAGGCAGAAGTTTATCAGAGGAGCTAAGGAGCTAAGTCCCAGGAGTGTGCAGTAAATGCTACACCAGAAGCAGCCTGACCTGATTCCTTCCTCGTCAGGAAAGTAATGTCTGCTCTGAAGGCACCAGTGTCATGTGCAGGAGGATTTCCGGTGACAAGTGGGCATCCCAGGAGCTATGTCATATGGCAGGTGCCAGTCAATCATACATGTCCTTGTAGGACACGGACAAGGAGCCAATCTCCCCTCAGCCCAAAGAACACCACTGCTAACACAGGCTGCTCTGGCTGCCCTGTCAGCTACAGGGACATGTTCATCYGAGCCATAGACAGTAGAGATCAGTGCCTGGCTGCTGTGATTTACACTATGCCAGACTTCAGGAGACATGGATATCAACTGCAAAGCCACTAGAGAGAATACAAGTTAACCCTCAGCCATAGGCTGTTCAATATTTTGGTGTCCCAAGAAACATCACTTTTCTTTCTAAGCAAGCCAAAAACTTGTAGACATGGCACTGAATTGTGTTTCTGTTCAGCAGCTGAAGCCTGATTTCTTCCCAAGTTTTGTCTTGTGAGGTTCCCTAATTTTGAACAGGAACAGCTTCCAAGGAACAGGGGAACTGCCAGTAGCATTCCTGACATGAGCTTATCTGGCCAGCACCATCCCATAAAAAGAGGTGACAGGGATGAGTTACATCCCACACTTCATTACACACACACTTGCCATTAAAGCACCATCCATAGTATTTGATCTTGCATCTATCCTACAGAGTTCAGGTGTTGCTCTGGAATAACAMCCGTGTTGCCCTTTTAAGCCTCTACAAGACCTGATCCTAAAATCATGGTAAGTGGGGAYTGTATTTTTCAGTGGCTGAATTTCCCAAGAGAGGAAAGTTTGGAGAGAAATCTGCAGAAATGTGRTATGTTGAGCACAGGCACCAACACACACAGAAGGCTGCCCTCAACCCTCTTGAATGTGCTGCAAGTTCTCTCCCAGGACAGGTTCACTCTCTACTCCCACAACAAACAAAACAACTGCTGAGCACATCTCTGCAGCTCTGTGCTGGTCTCTTCCTGGAATGTGACTGTCCACGTTCTTTGCACCAGCATGTCCCCTCAGTTTGGTTTGCTGCACTCTCCTCCAAGCCACCACTGCTCATGTGGGTATAGACATCAGGACAAGCTKTAGAGAAGTAATTTCTATAAAATGAGGCATTTGTATTCTGCTCTGAGCTCCGGATCTCTGCCAGCAACAAAAGCAAGAGATTTTTTTCGGTCAGCTGGGCAGGCTCCTTCTGCTGGGAATTACAAGAGCTGATTTCAAGCTGGGTTAATTTCAATCTTGGTCAAGTCACTTCATCCCTCCAGAGCTTTTCTTTTCAGACTCACTTGTCTGCTGTTGACTATTAGATAAAGATGAACCTAGGCCAATTAAATAGCAGCTCTTTAATTAGYTTTTTCTTCTCAGCAATCATGTGAAATACTGTTTGTTTGCACAGTAGATATAACGAGATCCAAGGTGAATGTGTTTTATTATTGATCTTGYACAGTTCACTGTGCTCACAATTCCCTCACTTAGAAATGGCAAGACAATCAGAGACTGTAGACAGCTTCTCAGCAGAGCCTCCCTCCTGGTTATAACCTGAAGTGTTGTTTTAACTCTCATTCACCATTTGTTTGCTTTGCCTGTTGGCTAAGTACCTCACCCCACCCCTCCATATGACTTCTTCCTTTGGTTGACTCCATGCATGACTTGACTTCTAGACTGCAAGAGGTCACCTGACACACAGGGCAGTCAAACATTAACTCTGCAAGCACCCTGGTGTCACCAGGACACCAGCTGCTCATACATCCTGGCTCMCGAGTCACCAAGTTAGGTCATCCCACCCAGCATATTCAGGTACTGCCCTGCTAACTGCTGTTGCTGCTGCATCAGCAGGAGCCTTGTACCTTTGGGAGAAAGAAAGGAGAAACTATCWGCTACCTGTTCATCAGTCCAGTGAACAATTTCTAAACAGTCTCCTGCCACTGGCAGATAAACCAGCAACCCCCCCTCCCGAAATATTTAACAACAACCCTGAAGGCCCAGATTGAATCTATTTGTAGGTCTTTACTAGGCATTAGTGACCAAAGCCTGAWCTTAAACCACAGATACCTTACTACAGTCAGCACTATTGTCATCGTGGGGGCTGTGTGGCCTCCAGAGATACCCACAGGATGCCCTGACCTGGGAACAGTGCTTGAGCTCAGAGGGCAGGGCTCTGCACCTGCCCATGCCTGCCTGGGACAGCCAAACACACAGGAGAAAAGCTGAAGCCAGGACAGCCCCAGAAAGCACAGCCCAACAGATCTGGGCAGAAGAGCTTCGACCATCAGCAAGCTGGTTAGATGAAATAAAGCCCAGATTGTGMATGGGAGGGAGAAGCTCATCATCCTCATTCCTGCTAAGACCTTCTGAAGGCGTTAATTGCTCTCTCTAGGAAACCACATTCCCCAAACTCCAGTTATTTCAAGACACGTGAGGTTCAGCTCTGTTTTATCTCTGGTTGCGATATCAGGTGGGCGAAACTGCAGCAGGGAAAGGATAAAACCAGAGAAGGTCTTGTGTTGTGTGACGGAGGCAGTGACGCATATCAAACAGAAAACTTCAAAAGCTCTTATCCAGCTCAGAGCTGGGTGATGATGTGTCTCCTCAGAGAAAGCCGATAGCCTTGAGAGACAAAGGGCCCCCTGAGAGCCAGGAACGCGCTGCGCCTCCCCGCCTGCCTTCATTAAAGCTTTGGGCCAGTTCCCAAAGAGCCGAGTCAAGTCTGGCTGAGGCTGCTGCCAGAGGGGTAGATAAGAGCACAGAAGAGCTGCATCTGCAAACCCCTTCCTGCCACTCCCCCTCCCCGGGGCTGCCTATTGCACCAGCATATTAACCTTTTGTGCCTCCCACCCTTGGTTTTTTCCTCCCATATCAATCAYCACAATCCCCAGATAGAGAGGCTACACCAAAGCACCGCAGTTTCATCACAGGCTTTGGACACCATTCAGAAAGCACCACTGTGCCAGTCCCAGTCTTGCTTTCATCCAGGACACGGAAACCCAACGAGCACAGCTTGGAGAGAAGGCACAGGTGGCCCAAGGGCAGGGCCAGCTTCAGGCAGGGGCCTGTGAAACAATAACACAAGAGTCCTGCTGCAGAGTCAGGCAGGAAGGAGGGAGATGTATCAGATCCCACCAGAGCCCTGGGGAGGATTTGAACAGGTAGGCTGCTCTTACTCATCCTGTAATTCATCTGGGAGAGAACTTTCTTTGCGTCCCATTGCACAATTATTGCTGCCACATCTTCAAGCATCTTAACCCTGCCTTAATGCTGCCTTGGATAACCTTCCCTTTCAAAAGCACCAAGATTTTATAATAATTTATCCATTTGTCTTTATCAATACCAYAACTAAGGAGTTTTTGAAATTGTGATTTGGCCTGGAATGGGGACAGAATAGCAAAGAGTCAAYAGAGTAAGAGAATGTGAAAATGAACAATCACTTCTATCTTGCACAGTTTTTCCATGGGAAACGCACTGTTTTCTGTTGTTGAATCCTTTGCAGCCCAGGGTAGAAAGGACACATACAAGCAAAATCCTGAGTGACAAGTTTTGACCTTAAACTTGCATTGGCACAGGCAGTACAAAGGAGGCAGCTCTGACATCTGCCCAGGTCACCCCCTCAGCAGGGAGCACTTCTCCCCCACACCCACAGAGGTGTCACAGAAGGCACTGCTGGCAGACACAACAGAGGCACGACTTTTGGGCTCTGGCAAAGCTTCATGCAGATGTGGTACATTCCCAACCCAGTCCCCACCCCTGAGTGTCATCACACTTCAGCAAATTCAGGCTCTGTTCTCATCTGTGYCTGCAGATTTTCTTTCCTTTGGAGGCAGCAGCTTTGTGAAAACTCGAGTGGTTTAACTAAATCTTGTGATAGAGACWGACCAATCTTGTGGCAGAGACTGACAAGACATTTGCATGGGTACCCAAAATAAAAATACCTGCAAGGTGCATTTTTTAAAGCAGACTTGTTTCTGAATGACACATTGAATGCAAGAAGTATTCTGACAACTGCAGTTTACCAGAGCAATCTCTTAGAAGCATTAGGTGAATTAAAAGAAGTGACTTCTGATGCTTCATGGGACCATGTTGCCTGTGACCTCTGCTTTCCTACCTCAGCCAGAGCTGCCAACAGACTCAGGGTGGTTCCCCAATCAGAGGATTTAAACAYAGAAGTTGTGGCTGCCCCATCCCTGGAAGTGTTCAAGTCCTGGTCAGATGATGCTCTGAGCAACCTGGTCTAGAGGAAAGTGTCTCTGCCCATGGCAGGGGATTGGAACAAGAAGGTCTTTAAGGTCCCTTTCAATCCAAACCATTCCCTGATTCTGTGATCTCCAAGCACAGCTACAGGASGTGGCTTTCTCCTCTTCCTGCATTTTGGAGACAATATTTCAAAGAAAGCTGCTTATAAGCAAACAAACCATCAAGCTCCCCTCATTAAAAGGGAACTGCTGCTCTACCAGATACTSCTGCCATGCCCCTGGCAAGCAGTGCCTGCAGCAGTGCCAGGACTAAGCTCGTGGTAATTAACATTATTAGCCAGGTCACATTTTTGATGCATTTTTCAACAGGCAGAGAAGGGTAACTGCCCAAAGTCCAAGTGCTTTGGGACTTAGGAGGAGTCACCCTAGAAAGCCAGCTGCATCAGGTTGCTCTGGATGCTGAGTTTTACATGAAAAGGAGACCAACAATTCTCCATGGGTTTATCTACAAGCCTTTTCCATTAATTGCTTCATTAGTATCTTGCAGAGAGAGTTCTGGGCACACAGGCAGTAAAACCTAAGAAATGCACCCTGCTGGCAGGTGCAATTGCTGGCCAGAATCTGCTCACTTTGCATTTGCTTCCAAACTTGAAGCTGTGCCCTAAGGAAACCGCTAAGCACTCATTCTTCAAAGTGAACCTCAGCACAGGGACAGGATACCTCAACACGGGGACAGGATTGATTTGACTTTCCTTGTTGCTTTCCAAAGTCCCAGTAAATAGGGGATGTTATTTGTCTATGGAAATTTCATATGCAGAGTTACATCTGCAGAAAATAATAAAGAGAGCACTGACGATAGAAAAGCCAAGAAATAGCTCCAAGAGCCATGTGCTCATGGAAAGACTACTATTTTTCTTGACTGTAAACACATTTAGGGAACATGAAAATGTAAAGAATCAGGTTGTGTTACTGATCTATGATTGCTCAGCTTATTTTACACACAWGTAACCCTCAGCCTTTCAAGTTACAGCTCAAATTCTGCAATTGTCTCCAAAAGACTGAGAAATTTCCAAGTCTGAAAAAATCCTGGCTTTTGCTCTTGTACCCAGTTGAGACCCTTGACAAGATTTTCTGACCAGTTAATACAGCAGCTTAAAATTAACATGGAAGTGACTGAGAGGTTTGATGGAACCTGACAAGCTGGTACAAGAATAAATTGGTGGGTGGGTTTTTAAACTTTAAGTCTGAGGATTTCTTTGAATCCAAAATGAAAGCAAAAAYTGCTACAGCTGTAAAATCCCATAAGATGTTTTGAAATTATTTGAAGGGCTCCTTATAAGTCAAAGACTTTGAGTTTCTCAGAATCTGAGTTTCTATCCCTTTCTCATGGTAAGTCAGGTTCTGAGCATGATAATCAAGTAAAAATGGATTCCARTTCCTCAAGCCAATACCCACAGCAGAAAAAGATGGTGGTGCAATCCAGGTGTCCATTTTTTGGAAAAGTCAGGCTAATTTTTCTTTTTTTTTTAAATATGTAGGGCCTGGACACAGGGCTTGCTGGAGGCTGAAAGAGAGAATAGCACCATGAAGAAAAAAGGAATTCCATTATTCTGTTCAGAYGCAGCCCAGCCCCAAGTTCTTGTGGTACGTGCTCACAACACCAATTTTTAAAAGTCCATTTTATGTATTTTGGAGRAAAAGCAGAAATGAAAGCAACACGTAGTATTAGGGAAAACCAGCAGGGAGGGGAAAGGGTTATAAATTCTTKGTATAAGCCTTACATCCTATTCAGCAAGGGAACTGCCCAGAGGAACACAAGCTACTTGTATAAGAGACAGTTTCACCCACTCAGCTCAAGGTGATTTTGAAGCACAAAAAATGCACGAGTGGAACACACATTGCCTATATTCTGCTCAAAGGAGCAAATGTTCAGCCAGAAGAGTATTCAAACAGAGTGAATGGCTGCCAGGGCACAAGTTNGAGTGGAACACACATTGCCTATATTCTGCTCAAAGGAGCAAATGTTCAGCCAGAAGAGTATTCAAACAGAGTGAATGGCTGCCAGGGCACAAGTTTAAATAAAATAAAAATATCTAGTAAGGTGCATTTTTGAAAGCAGACCTGTTTCTGAGTGACACACTAAGATGCAAGAAGTACTTTTACAACAGCAGTTTTTCTAATAGATTACCAGAGTAATCTATTAGAAGCATAAGGTGAATTAAAAGAAGTGACTTCAGAACTATTGCACTGAATACAGTTAATCCATATAGAAAAGCAAATTCAGCTCTGCACCTCTCCTAGAAAATACGTATTTTGATTTTTCCATRTCAGGTCCTCTTTACTTGTATCCATTAATTCTCCCAGCATAACAACAGCATCCATCTGAGTTAGGAAAAGCATCTTACAAATCCTTCAGATTTGCCTGGCTTTTGTTGCCGTTTGCCATTGCTTTGTTTTTAAATATTCTGCTAAAAATTGGTTGCTTACATTGCAACCTCTTCATATTTGGCATTTCTGCCAACACCAACAGGGAAATGAGGAAGAAAGGGCTTTGCTATTAGACAAGAGGGAAAGTATTCAGGTCCAAATACTGGCTATACTAGAGGAGCCCTTTCTGAGGCAAATCAGCTTGACAGGGACTTTCAAAGTGCTCCAACATACGAATGTTTCAGAATTTACCAATATGAAACCAATATTGCCAGCACCCTGAAATCAGTGTTTGTTATTTATAGGAACATTGTACCTTGCCATACATCAGCCCCCAAACTGCTTGCAGACTGCATCTTGCCYACCCTGCCTTCTTGGGGGGCCTATAGGTATCAAGAGGATCATTTTACCATTTTTACRCATTAATTTGTAGCAATTTCCTGAAGCTCATAGCTTCACACTTCACAAACATCCCTCAAAGGCAAAACTGAACTCTACCACGTTTGTGCAAGGTCAAAATCCAAACTGGCACCTACACGGTATGAAGATGGCTGAAATGCACTCTTGTTCCTACTGAGGRCACTCAAAGAGATGCAATAAAACTGTCTCAGAACCCCTCAAAAGGACAAACAATGCCCTCCAAGCAAGGAGCCAGCACAGCATCATATGAAAAGTCAGAAACCACCACTCACCACGATGATGTGACTCATCACCTGATGGACAAAGCAAAGACATCAGAGCTAAAAGAGGAGTAATGAATGCTCTTCACATCAGCCGGAGACATGGCAACAGACTTGGGATGTCGGGGGAGACAGCAAAGCTGATTTCCCATCACACCCCACATGACAGATCTTATATTAATCCTTTCCATTTAAGAAAGGAGGTGGAAAGGCACACTTTTACTYTGATGCAGAGTTAGAGAGGACAAAATTCACAGCCCCTCCTGCTCTCTCCATCTCAGTTCTTTCACCTGATTGTAAGATGTCTGGTAAATGCAAATGTCACAATGTGCAGGCTTTTGCTCCAGCCACTTCAGCCAGATGACGTTGCTGCTGTCTGTGGCTCTGGATGTGTGAGCAGCATTTTCTTGCAGTCCTATTTACCTTATATTCTTTACATTTTGGCATGAGCCCGACTTGTGCATACAACTGGCCCCTTTTAGCCATGGTGCATTTAGAGTGATCATTCCATGCTTTCCCAGGGTGTTAGTTTAGCAAACACAGTGTGTTTGTCACTTAGCCACAGCATAAATCACAGCACACTGCTCACACTCTTTCCTTTCAGATGGGGAGATGCAAGACTTGCCAGGAAGCCAACAGAGGGTGCTGGGCAGACAAGAGCTGCAGGGACAGGCTGCACCCCCAGTCCCTTTGCAGATCTGGAGACTCTCCCTTTGGAATTCTGAAAAACGCTTGCAGCTCCTTCACAAAATAAAACAAAACCCACTTAAAAACCAGCAACTGAATTGGAGCAGGTGGATAGTGAGCCGGATGGGATGCCCTCCCACAACAATTTGTGAGGTTTTAAATATCTCTGCTCAGAGAAACTMAAAAGTAAAAAAACCTCACAATTTCTCCAGAAATAAGAACGCTGGGGGAGGAAAAGAGGAAGAGAACATTTTGTTTCTATTCATTTTCAGGAATTCCATTTCAGTTCCAACATTTTTTTAACCTTCAATTAATGCTAGCTATCAAAATGAAGCAGCATTTGGACCTAAAAACATTGAAACTTTGCCATTTAGAAAAGGTCAAACAGTTTTCAAAACATTTTCATCCAATATTTTTCAGCAACTGATATTCATCAAAACCAACATTTTCCCACAAAATTGTTCTGTCTCAGATAAGTGGCATTTTCTGAGGCATGATGCTCCTTGGGGGATCTCCTTGCCGCCCAAGGGGCTGCTCCTTCCCTTTTGYCACCAGCTGCACCCTTCAGCAGGCAGCTCTTGCTGTTGTGTTATCTCTGGTAACACACCCAGGYCCCAGCTCAGGAGATCAAGTCAATCAACATCCAACACCAGGCCTGGATATGCACATCCACAGGGGTCATTACATACCTCCCTACCTCAGTGTTTTATCCACATTTTGTATCTCTGTTTCATCACCCAAAAAGCAGTCACCAGGCAGAGGAGTAAGRAGAGATCTCTCCCAGAAACCTGCAAATCCCAAACACCTGCTTAYTCTTGGATGGGATTTTCTGACAAATGACTGCAAAACAGGGAAGCTGCACAGTAAGAGCTTCATTGCAGCTACAGAAGGTACTTGCACGGGCTGTGAGCAGAGTTATACAGAGCCTGGCATGCAGTTGCTTCTGCTCTGACTCCATGCTAAGAGATGTCTGGCTCACASTCAACTTCATCTTTGCATAGGCAGACAAGCTGAGGTTCACCTGTGCTCATCTGTGTAGACATGAGTAACATGCTGGGGCCAAAGTCACAGTCTRGTCCATAAACAATCTCCATCAGAGCACAGCAAACCACATCAATTAAAGGAGAAGAGACTGAAGCCTTCACCAGGARCTAACTGGGGGACTGAGTCAACAGGAATGCAGACATACACCTGCACMAGTGTTGGCTGGCATGGGAAGTAGTAATAGCACCAAACAACAGACTTCCCCAGGAAGTCTTACAGGACTTACACAGGAATATTAAAATCAAAAGGCAGAAATGCCATATTGTCTTCTCTACATACATTTTCTCTCCCCTGTCCAAAGCACTTAGAAAATCAGAGCAGTACTGAAGGAGCACCTTCATATCAATAGAAACTAAACAACATTCCCTCCCAGAAACAATCAGGATCTGGGGCTGTAAATTCAGCTCTTTACACCTCTCGCTCCATAATACAAGCTGCTTCAAAAAATCTTCTTATAAACACAGCCCTGAGGAGCTATTTCAAGTGGGCAGGGCTGGGAACTCACAAGGTCATCACCTACTCATTGATACACGGACCCACAGCACTGTCACCAGTTACAGCAGCCTTGAGTTAAGCCTTGCTCTCCAGATCTGGAGCCTCCTTGCCAGAAATCTACAAAAGAATTGGCCGTCAAAGGCTTTTGGACTGTGCCAGTCACCACTGCCTGTAGGTGGGAAAAGTGTTGTGCAAGGAAGGTTTTCATCAAGGACCTGTTTCCAGTAAAYCCAGCTCTGACACAGATTGCCAGAGGGATTTCTCTCACACACAAAATGCTGGATTCTCTACAGCACTTCGGACAGAGAGCTGAAAAGGGCCATGGCACAGAGCCCTCCCTTACAGTACCATCATGGTGGCCTCAGCTCCAATAGGGATACAAGCATACACAGTTTTCTTTCAACCTGGAAAGAGACTAGAAACCAGCACTGTAGGAATCCAGTGTGGTGGGAGCCAGGGCAGCAGATGGGAGCTGGAGAATATGGACAAAACCAAGGTCACTTCTGTTTCCTTCAGCACAATCCCAAATATGTGGCTCCAGCCCCTCAAAAACCAGGTGCAGAACTGAGTGCACAGGTTATCACCACTCTGTGCTTCAAGTGGATGGTTCATGTTATTGAGCRAACAACTGCTTTATCTAGGATGGGACAGGTATGTTATGCTCTTGTGGAAAAATCACAATTCTTCTATGACTTGAAAAATTCATCTTGGGGCTTTAAGAGTTTCCAGGTCTTCCTTGAAAAGAGGTGCAACTCTCAAAATCTGGGTCCAAATTGTGAAAGGGCCCAAAAGGAACATCAATCCTTCATCCCACTTTAGAGCCTGGATTTTTTTCTGCTCTCATTTTCCTTGCAGAAATAATTTTGCCCATATTCCTACACAAGTCCTCAGGAAGATCCAGAGCAATCAAGAGGGAAAGAATCAAGGCCTTCATTTAATAGATACACAGCAGAAACTGTCAAACAACTTTGTGGGTTTTCCGCTGAAGCAAGAGCTGCTTAAGCCTTTTCAACTAAAAAAATATGTGGCACACAATTACCTATAGCCTTAGTTTCAGTTTCTTGAATGCTTCTGACAGTGTAAGTTTTTATGCAGCACAGAACAATGTCCCAAATCTAAACTGCAGGTTGGATTTAGAGGAAAAAGCACTAAGCTTTTCTAAGACAATGGCCAGAACTCCWTTTCCAAAACCTGTGTTTTCAGAAGCGGAGACTGACCCTCTTGTACACCTGATCTGTTACATGCTGGTGTTCTACTATTCCACAYTTCTACCACTACCTGAGCCTTTGGYAGCCACTTTAAAGAAGGGCACAAGAGTTATTCAATCCCAATTCTTCCTTATGTACTTCTTTTCACAAGMTSTACAGATGACCATTATGAGCAAGAGCTGGTTACTTCACATCCCTCTTCCCCTATGACCCACAAGCTGTTTTGGATCCTGTTTCTGCCTCAGCAAAAGTAAYAGCAATCCTTTTCCCTATTCCAGCACGTCCATGGAGAGGAGAGCTGGGTGCAGRTCCACAGCACTGGGATGCTGGAAACAGAGCAGGCAGCACTGGGCCAGTCTGACCCTGCTTGGCCCTGGTCAAAGCTATTGGCATTGATTTGCTTGCAAACCACAGGTAGAACGGAGAGGCAGCAAGAGGGGAAAGAATTAATTCAGAAGAGCTCTTGGCTCCTGCATTTGCACCTTATGCTTGACAGGATAGGGCTGGACGGAGAGAACGACTGTGTTTATTCAGCATGTTTACACAGAAACTCTCTCTCTTTCTGGGAAACATTCAATATGCAATGCCACCCAAAAGTACCTGGCACCTGGAGAAATGCTGGGCTGATGCTCAGCTGCTCCTGCACTGGATGGACACTAGTGTTTGTAGAGGTTGTACTGGGCAGCTGCCTGGCACAGAGCAGCTGCAGAGAGATGATTTATTTCTCCTCAGACTTAGCCCCTTTCATTACTGCTGGGCCATGCTTTCCTCCCACCTGCTCAGGTAAGGAAGGTAAAAGCAAACTGTTTGTGACAAAATAATTTTTTATTAATTYTACAAAAGAATTATCCAATGTTCCCCTCTCTTCCTGATCAAACTCTCCTTCCTGGGAGAAGTTTTGGGCAAGTAATTGAGTTGGTTAGGGTTTTTTTGCAAATTTACACCTGAAGTATCCTGCAGGAAAAGGTAATTTCTGAGATGCAAAATGTCATTTAATTGCTTTTCTTTGACCCTCATACACACAAGGGACACAGAATACTGCACAACAAACATCCAAACAGTTCTGTAAAAATAASAGAGCCTCAGAAGGGGCAGGGATTTTGTGACATTGAGAGCATTTTACTGAAGCCTGCTTTACCTGAGGGACCTCTATCAAGTCTCATTCCTTGCAAACACCAGGGCATGCCAGTATAAACGTCTGCTGAGGAGGTAAGAGTCTCTATTCAAGGAGGTGTTACTGCTGGGAAGCTTAAAAAATGATTTCTGTTGAAGTTCTGCTTCTCCTCCAGCACTTGTTCCACACAAATAGTTTAGCTYTGCTGCACTAAAAAGACACCCAAAAATCAGGGTGAGGAATGCCCAAGCTGAAGGGCAAAGTCAGCTTTGGGAGGGCARCTGGGAGGTGGAAGGTGATCAGATGAACATTACAAACAGGTTCATCATCTTGGACATTCCCTTGTCATGCATTGCCCAACAAAACACAACTGGCCCTGGAAACCGGAAGAAGTGAAAGGATAAAGGCAATGGCTCAGGGCCAGCTGCAGCCTCTGGACATGGGAAGATGACCTGAGCCATCTACTCAAAATTATTGTATCTATTGGTTGTTGAACACATGGACCCTGTACCACCAGAGCAGCACTGGCTGCTCTGATACCAAATCATGCTGGTGGTTTCTGTGCATTGGACCACGGGCCAAACACGAGACAGACACAMTCAGCTCTACTCTTTTGCTAGGTACATCTCAGAAATTGTCACAAATYTACATCCACTGCATCCAAGCCCCCGAAAATTCCAAATTTTTGCAGTTATCAGAAGTTCAGTTAATAAAAAAAACTTCATAGATATTTTACAGGGTACAAGAGAGAATGCTTTTTCCCATATGGCAGGAGGAGGTTTTCCAATGCACTAACTATTCCTAGGAAGTTTATAAAGCCAAATRCAGATTTCCTGGAAGAAAATGTACAGCTCAAAATTAGTATGTGCAGAACAGGCTCCACACAAACACACGTTATTGAGCACTGCAGGCAGCAAACCCTCCTGCTGGGCAGGGAACTGGAGCCTCGATGGTCAAAACACTTGTCCAGCTCTGCTTCTTTCAAGCAGAGCAACTTTGACAAGCATTTATCTCTGTTTCTTCATCAGTAAAAAGCTGTTTGGGACTGGGCTGAATCAGACAGATTAGGAGGTGAAATTGCCACATCTGGTCTTGGAGGCAGCCAAGCCAGAAGTCAAAGGCTTCTGGCCCCATGACTGGGTTTTATTAGAGCATTAAACAGGTACAAACAGGACAAGATAACTCCAAATAGAGAAAAGGCAGGCACATAACATGAGGCAAATCAAGTTAAAAGCTCAAAAATAAATCTCTCTGCCTTTGTCTAATGCCTCCTGGGATGAATTCTGACCTCCAGTTTATTCCAAAAACTTTTGGTGAGCTCCTGAGCAACACAAACCCAACAGCCTATTCATCTGTCCTCTCTGCAGATTTGTGGCCAGCCTACGCCCCACAGCCAAGAGGCTTTCCAATGTCTGGGAGRCTGCAGGTACATGTCTTGGCTCCCACATGCCTATCCGATGCCCCACACTCTCAGGCAGCCCAGCATTCTCTGACATTCCTGGGAGAGCAGCAGTCTAGGGCTCAATGCACTCTGTGCTCTTATCCCAGATCCACCACGTGCACTGCAGGGGTGAGCTCTCTCACATTCTGGGAAATTTGGAGAACAAAAGGGATGTAGGATGATAGGACAGGACTTTTCCCCATCCTGGGAGCTGTGATCCACAGCTGGGGTCCAGGACTGTGGCACCAAGGCTTTGTCCTACACAACAGCACTACTTCAGGAAGCTACCAACTTAGTCAGCAAGTGATGCTGGGGTAGAGCCTGTCAGGAATTCCCCAAGGAGATTTCTCAGAATGCTGATTCACCAAGGTCTAATCCAGCTATAGGAACAGAACAGCTTCAGCAATCTCCCAGTTTAACATTTTGGGAGGGGGAGGAATCTCGGAACAGGCCAGAACTGTTCTTGTTTTAGAAGGTTTGGGTACCTTATGTGCCTATGCTGCTGCTGCCAACCAGTTTGGATTTTTTGTCAATTACCAGAAAACACAAAATTACAATGAAACTCATTGCAGTCTGGAAGGAAGATATTGAGAATTAAAATCTTGAAAGAATCTTACATCATGAGAAAACTTCCTCTTCATTTTAAATCCATCCCTCTGATCCAAAAATGAAGATGAGACTGCATGTAACTCCCAGAGAGACTGACTYTTTTCAGCAAAGTCTACAGTCATGAGCTGAAACATTAAATGACAGAAGACAGGACGAAGACTATGAGAGTAAAGAAATAAGGCTCTGGATTTTCTACACAGTTGATTGTGTTGATAAAGTCCAAATTCARCTGGTCTGCTCCCAGAGCAGCATTCTGGGTTAAAGCTGAGACACTGGGTCAGTCTACTCAAAGATTTGATCTCTTTGAGCAGCTTGCTGGTGGCACGTGTTAGAACAAGGGAACAGCCTCAGGGCTGCTCTAACTTTGTGTGGTCACTGTGGTCTGGACTGAGGGATTAGGACAACACAAAGCCAGGCTTCACCCCAATGGAAGAAGTGTTCAAGGAGAAGCAATTCCAGTCTGCGTCATCAGCGGGAGGAACAATGGYGCAACAGCCTCTCCCTGCACTTCTCTCTGCAGGGCAGATAAAGCTAGCCTTAAAAATTCCCACAGGAGGTTTAATGGCCTGATTACACTGGAAAGTCTGGCTTTTGGGKCTACAATTTCCAAACAGGTCCAGCCTTCACCAGCAGCAGCTGATTTTCTAAGGAGTTCAGTGCCTTGCATAGCAGGAAATAACAATGAGGTGTAGGAAGAGAAGGAGAGTGGAAGGGAAAGAGGGAGACCACTGAAGCAGCTCAACTTTTCTCAAGTTATATGAGGGTAAAACTCAGAAAGAGAGCACCAAGCAATCTGAACAGAGGGGAAAAAGGATGCTTCTGCCATTACAATCTCTGGCAGAGTCCTGTTTCTCTACCACAGATTTCTTATATGGTCCAGGCAATCTATTTTTATTGTTTTGCCTCTGTGCAGTCTCAGCCTAGCGAGACAGGAGCACCACTACATTATTTGTGGAAGAGACAGTCTCCACAACAGTGCAAACCAGGGAGGCTGTGGCATTGCAAGGGAGCAGGTACCATGACACCCCACACATCYAATGTCACCCTGCAGAAACTGTTCGACTGTGCTTTCTGACGCACTGCACATTTTTTCCATCCAGCAAAACTGCTGATTAGGAAAGCAAATGTGGATAGCCTGAGTGGATGGTAACTTCTCACCAGGCTGTTGTAAAGACACAGGAAAATAAACACATTAACACAAAGTACAATTGGAACATGATACCTCAGTCTGATGGTTGTCTACAGCTACCTGCACTGGGTAGGTCTTTCYAGGGACATTGTGCCCTTTTTGGCCCACAGCTGTTATACACGGAGCCGCCTTCACCCCGCTAGCACAGGCATTTCAGAGACCCACAGCTTTGTGGATTTGTGCTTGCCCACAAGAGGCAATTCAGTCTACTACTGCGAATAATTTTCACTTTCAAGGAAGCACAGGAAAAGTCACTCGGGTACTTTTCTGTCCATTTCTTCGAACTGCTGAGGGAAGAACTTCCAAGTATACCAGCTAAGAAATTACCCCAAAACATTTCTGTAAGGCTCAAAGGAAATGTGTACTAGAGAGGCMTGCTTGTAAGAAAATACACATGGGAAGTTCCGTTCCCAAAGCAATGAGGTTGGTTGMGTCCTGCCAATCACCTAAAACTAAAGCTCTGCTTACTGCTAGCAAGTTTTCTTGATTCTTATGGAAAAAAAAACCAAACAAAACAAGGGTTAGCAAGTTGTGGAAAAGTCCCCAGATGGTGAGGGTCAAGAGGAGGTATTTTGTCAGCAGGGACACAAAACCAACTTGAGTTTGTATTTGTTTGCTTGTTTTAAACAGGCTAGTTCTGCATAAAATCAGTAAATGAAAAAACCTACATCCACCATCCCATAAATTGCAATAAGCTAATTAAGTCATAATATTTGTGATTCAATACACACTATGCAAAGGGAAACATTAATGAATTTTACATAACAAGCAAGCAAAGAACATTACTTGTCAGATAGCCTCAGAAATTCATTAAACAGTCCTTTAAGAGAAGTGGCTCAAGTGCAGAGCACTAAAATGATAACAAARCCTATTAAGGAGGCTGTTTAATTAAGCCCATACTTGCTGGCACATCTGACACTTATACAAGGTGGTTGTGCTAAGACAAAATCCTYCTTTTGCAGTACAGCCAAGGAGATTGTAGACAAGTCTATTCTTAAAACACAAAGATAACTCTGTGACTAAGCAGCCAAATACCATGCTGTGGAAAAATCTATACAGGCACTAAAGAAATTGTGCATCTTTTCTGTACAGGCCTAGATGAGCTTTGTGTGTGCTCTGAAATGGCTGAGTGACACAATTTGACTCAGAGTCACACCACAGATATCTGTGACATCCCAGAGGAGGATGGAAACAGCTCATGCTGGGCTGCTCAAGCCTAAAGGCTGTTCTTGAGGAACTTATAAAACACCAGCAAACCCTAAGGGCAAACCCTAAGGTGAGCCAAGGAGGGTGCTCCTTGCACCCATGCAGAAGGGACTGAGAAGCAGAGAGACCTTGTACTTCCCTAGGGCACRTTGTAGCCTTGGTCTGTATCTTCTTTTTCTCTCCTGCTTGTTGTMTTCTCTCCTGCTGCAATGCACTGARCCCYGTGCAATACACAAGATTTATCATTTTAACAGACATGCTAAGGGTGGCTCGTCCACAGATCTGTTACACAGTGATGCCTATGAGGAACAAGCTGCCTGGCAGCACAGAACACCCATCGCTCACTCCCTCAGAGCCACGACAGGGACAGAACTCTAAATACRTTCCAGTCAAACCACCCACGTGCTCCACATGCTCTGCAGAAAAACAAAATACCATTTTATATTCTACACCAGAAACATTTCTCTTCCTGTCCTTCTCCTGCTGCTTCTCTTTGTTGCTGATCATTACATACAGCACACGCATCTTAGTTTATTACAAGTTACTGCTTAATCATCATCTCACCAGTACTTTGGGGAAGTTTTATTGCAACTGACCCTCCAACACTCAAGCCTATACAATATTCTCAGAATACACTGKAATTTATTGTTGAAACAAGGCATCTGAGCAAGCAGACCCAGGAACTTCAATTAAAACCAGTCTGATCCCACCTCCTGCCCACAGGCACAGAGTACTCATTTGTCAGCCAGATCAACTTGTGTTGGAGACAGTCCCCTTATTAGCTTGTTTGGAAGCTATGAACTTGGTTTAAACCCTGTATGTTCACTTCAGACTTGGACTTGATGATCCTTGTGGGTCCCTTCCATCTCAGAACATTCTGTGAATTCTCTGAACTTCTCTCATGCTGCGGAGCTTCCTGCTCAACACCTTTGTCTGGAGGGTTTTCACACAGGTTTAACAGATCTGCTATRAGCAGATTCCAGTAACAGCCGGTGCTTCTCTCCTGCTTGGCCCTGTTCTGATGCTCCTGAATTTTAGCACATGAGCCTGGTACTCCTGAGTATGCAATTTCCCTGCTGACCCARCCAGTCACCTCTTACCATATTCTAACATCCCAGTTTCTTTGTAGGCATCACTTTACTGAGAAAGGACCAGAAGCCACCCACAGAAATAATTMACTTCCCTTACTCAAAACTTTCTCACAGGGCAAGTTTTGTCAGCTCTCAATTCCTGCATTTTGAAAACCCAAGCTTCCTTACAACTTCTCTAGATGATACCTGTGTCTCCACACTTTTTCCCAGTCCTACAGACCTGTGCCTCCTGTGAGCAAATAGCTCTGTCAATAACTCACAGGCTGGGATGCAGCCACTAGTGCTGTGTTTGTGCTTGCACAGCATTCCCTGCTTCTATGTTATCTGTCTCTCTAACATCCAGCATTGCTCTSTTCAAGCCTACCTACATGACCTGAYATTGTAGAGTTTCCTGAAGCACTTCAAACAAAAGCATGGTCAGAGAAGCTCTGTCTCCCATTAACCTGGGCAGGCACTCAACAACAGGCCTATTACTTGAACAGCTTGGACAAGAATTCAAAAGGCAAGAACCAAAGAGGTGGAATTGTACCTGAAGAAGGGCTGAGAACTGCAGGGGAAGTTAGAGCTCTTTCCCCACATACAGGTAAAAAAAMCAGTAAAATCCAAATCACTGGTTCACTCTCAATCACCTTTAACTCAGGAGTTCTCAGGGCAATGCTGCTTCCAAACAGCACCCAGCACAACACTTCATGGCTACAACACCATTCACTGAGTTCTCAGTAAAAATACTTTTGATAGGYGCCTTCACAGCTTGGCCACAGCCTTTAGGGACACACAACAGGCCCACAGATTCAAACTGTTTACGGTTTATCAGTCTGAGACTTTAAAAAAAAGACACCTACCACATGCATAAGTTGTAAGATATGTTCTCCATTCCTTCCTCTCTCATGCTTGCAGAGTAACTCCAAACCTCTTCCACCAGGAAAGCTCTAACTTAATTCCAGACACCTGCCACAGCAATTAGTGGGTCCTTGCTTGGCATAGACCAGTCAACTCACAATGGCCCCTCCTTACACCAGGAGGCCACAAAATCAYCTGTCTGTTTGYCAGCCTCTATTTCAAACAGCTTTATCACTAATTCCGTGTTGTTTTTCAGTGGAGTTATACAAGAAACAAAGAGGAGTGTGGAAAGCCTGAATACAGCAGTGCTGACAGCATCACTGCATTTCAAAAGCCTTTATAAATGGTTATTTACAAACCTAAGGGCTCCAAATACCCTATTCATTTCAATGTTAGGCATTCCAGAAAACTCTATTTAGATGTACCTGGGTCTACTAGGGTCACCATGAAGGAGAGCAGAGGAAGCCTGATAGTCCCTACCACTCCTGAAAGTATGCGTGGCATGCTTCTTTCTCCTGCCATTTACTGCCAAAAGTGAGATGGTGGTAGGCAATCACTGGCAATGAAAGGTGTGGAGGTGTCTGCCCAGGATTTTGCAGAGCAGCTCAGCTCAGTCACCCATGGCCTGTCCCCTTTCATCCTGGCTGCTGGGCTGGCAAAGCCAGGCACAGTCATTAGTTGGGCTCACACCTTCTAAGCCATCTTCTGTCACTGCTTCTCCCTGGTCTCTGTTCTGAAAGGAAGGCAAATTTCTGTGCAGTGGTTTTTAAAACTAGAGTGCAGGTATAGCCTGAAAGCAACCCCAGGCTGACTCCACTCAGCTGAGGGGTAACATTTTTACAATAATAACAGCAGCTGGCAAGAAGAAATGTCCAGGTCAGGTTAGCCCAGAAATTTAGGCAAACCTATTTCCCAAACATTAGTTGCCATCTTCCTTGAATACAGCACCTGAAGGGCTCCTCCTGTGATTCTGGTCTTCATTTCAGTACAGTCTTCTTATCAGGCAAGTCATCAAAAAGTCCTCAAAGTCCAGAGTAATCGTTCACTGCATTATCAGAACTCTCCATCTTCTCATCACCCACACTGATGCAAAGTTAATTGAATAATGAAAGCAATTCAAATTGCCCACAGCTTGTTCCTATCTCTGCTTTCAGTTTCCTCCTGATTGAGGCTGATTGAGGAATGTCTCACCTGTCTCCTGGTGCCAAACTTTAGGCCAAGAAATTTTCCCCGGAAGACAGCCCAGGAGAGGTGCATTTCACTCTTYCCAAGTGTTCAAGTGTTGAAATTTCCAGGACAGGAGAATGGATTTTCCCTCCAGCTCTCCCAGCCATTAGTGCTCTGCATCTCTCCTGCTCTCCTTTGTGTTGCAGAACGCTCTTTCAGAGGAAAGCTCTGCTAAAGATTTTAAGGTAACTGAAGTGCCTTGTGGAAAGGGCAGCTCAAAATGAAGCATTTTTCTTCCATTTCCACCAGTTTCACTAAGACCACAAGTCCATCATAGTGACTTCAAGCTGCAAGCCCCTGCTCAGCAGAGCGGGCAAAACACATTTTGGAAAACAAAATTCACAAGTTCTGAAGATTTTCACCACTTGAATCACAGGGGAAAGAAAAAAAAAAAATCATTCACCTACTGATGATCCAGGGACAGAAAAGCAGCTCTGCATGGTGGAYGTTTTCCAGGGCCAATGTCTCAAGCTCACAGGAGCTCTAGTTTAACCTAAATTTTCACTGAAACTTTCTTAAGACAATTCAATAGTACAATTAGCTCTGAGTGTGTTGTCATCAGCGATGCACTCAGTGATGCTTTTTGGTTGTTTGAGGTATTTTTATGCATTGTACRCTCTTGTACAGTTTTAAGGACTAGACAGTTTTCTTATGACAAAGAAAATTCTAGCAGTTAGCCTCTCTGATTTTGGAGCTAGAGTCAGGGTGATGTGCCATGCAGCAACATCTTATACATTGAATACCTCCTATCATCTAGAAGCCCAGCTCTGGCAAAAATGCAAGTGTCATTTTCAATTTAAACTGTCAGCATTACAATAAAAATTACTTCCTAGCACATTCACTGAGTAAGAATCAACAAAATGTCACTCCAGAGCTTGTGCACCTGTGTGTTTCTAATTAATTCTGACAGAGCTGCTTGGACTTCAAAGGCAAAAATYTGTTTGGATCTCAGAGCAAAGAAGTCTTTGGCAAAGACACTGTGCTGAGGCCAGGATCAGGCATTGGCAATTCCACTGGACACATAGATGTAGACTGGTTTTATCTCGGGTCTGGGCAAAGAAACAGGGCCCTCAGGTGCTTCTGAGGGCACAGATGGCAATGAAACATCTTAGAACAGGGAAAACAGAGATAAAATGTGATRTGCATAAGCAAAGCCATTCTGATAAAAGCTACAGGGGAAAAATAACCCTGACCTGAACAATGTGCATTCCAAACARTAGAGATTTAAGAGATGAAAACCACATCTCACTTCCCAAAACTCTTGATGAAAAGAAAACAAACACAGTGAAAAAAAATGCAAGGGGGAGTTTTTACACGGCATCATTCTTATCAAAGTCTGGTACATAGATAAGACTGCTTTGGTCTTTCACAATAGTCAAGTGACAATCTTTCCCCATAAACCCCCAGAAACATGGTTTCTTGCCAGTGATAAGTCTCATCCCTATCTGTACCTTTTTGACCCTGTTTTCCATTGGCACCCAYAATGGTGTTTCACTGGGAAAATACTCTGTGGGCTGCTAAAGAACAGTGTCTCGCCATGACCAAAGCACCAGCCATAATCCTCAAAACATTTTGCCCATTTTCCCCACASCAAAACTTCAGTCCTTTTATCTCTTCTTGTTTAATGAAACACAATCAATCAAAGCTCCCTCTCTTCTTCCTGTGGGTGATGGTTTGGTAAYCTGATTTCCTTTTCAGTCGTTCCCCTGAATTTACACAATGCCAAAAGGGAGCATTTGAGTCATCTGCTCAGCCCTTCAACAGGTACCAGTTTCTTGTGGGACAGAGGGAAATGAAGGATTAAAAGGTCTATTAGCACATCTTGTTCAGCATCACAGGGTACTGTAGTTCCTTGGCACCCAGGAGAGACCTGAGAAATCAATTACTATGAAACAGTTAGTRCTTTATAATTGTTTTCTCTTGTGATGACACTGTGGACAGTCCAGGCTATAGGAATAAGCCTTGACAGAGGAGTTTTGCAGTGTCTGAAAGCTGGAAATACTTTCCCAACACCAGGACAGCTCCAATGCCTTCCCCGCATTAGAAATCCAAACTTAGGTAAGCTAGGGATAATTTTAGGATCTTATTTATAATCAGGGTGGGGATACATTACTTTAAATTTGACTTAGGCAGGTTGTGACAATAATCATATAGGCAATAGATTTAAGATCTCTGAAGGAAGAAATTGCTAGACAAAGTGAAAGAAGAAAGAAAACTAAGTTTAAGAGCAGGAACACATTCTGGTTTTATAATAATTAAATCATACAACACCCATTATCTGGGTAAGTGAATTACGTTTCACAAGGGATCACAATAAYATTTTCTTCAGCTTTGATTCCAATTGTTCGTGTCTCCCCAGTTTCATATATCCAGTTTAATCCAGCCCTGAATTACAAGCAACACAACAGCACTCTTCTGTGAGTGTGKGGGGTTTTTTTTCTGTTACAGTAAGATTCTTCAGCCCTGATTTGTCTTCACAATAGCTAGAAAAGCTTCAAAGGAAACGTGTGTGAATTATTTGACAAGGACCTACCTGTAAGTTTTATATGTACAATACTAGTAGGACCTATGTGGAACACCCAGTAAAGGTCTTCTGGGCTACAGCTGGGGTGCTGGGTCACCAAATCCCTTCTTTTGGGAACAAATGAGAGCAAAGGCTCCCAGTGACAACAGTTGTCCCACTTCACCCTTCAGTGATAAATGCAGTTTTCCAAAACATCATGGACATCTCCAAGCCATCCCCACCCCTCATACTCCATCCTCTGAAGTACACAGCACACATGGGAGGATTTTGCTATAAATCTCTGAAGGCTGGCAAGAGCTTGCAACCTTCAATATCTGAAATCATAATTGATTTTATGAGCCTGTCAGAAAAGAGGAAAAATAGGTTTTATTTGCCATCAACTTGAGACAAGCTCAACAAGAGAAGAGCRGGGAGCAGCATGGATTAGCACAACCCAGTGCTAAATTACGAATACACAGCACAGTTGAGAAGAGGTTTCTTGCACTACAAGCCCCATGCAGAGCTCTCTGGGAGGCTCYCTGTACAGCTCTCTGCATCCCCCTGAGACAGCAACAGCCAGCAGGAGCTGCTATACTCAGCTAAATGCCTCCACATTTCCTGGCCCTTTGGGAGGAAAAAATGGCTGCACCTGGAACACCAAGTAAGTGGGGTAATGTGGCACTGMCTCTCCAAGGAAACCTCTGCTCCCTCCTTTGAGGTGCTGCCCTAGGGCAGAAGGTACAGCTTTGCTTAGCTGAGCCTGGCTGCCCATGGGACACGGCTGCAGCAATTCAGTTTGCACATTTTACAGCCTTATCAGTGAGGAGGCTTCACTGGCACAGGTGGACTCTTGCGATGGCACATCCCCTCCCCAGGGGCTGCTCCCCACCCTGTCCCTCCTTTACCATCCCTCTTTTCTCAGCATTTTTCCCCTCCTTCCTCATAAAACTTACTTATCTAACCTGAGCATTTTTCTTCCCTTAGTCTGGTTCTTATTCTCGGAGGAGCCATTTCCTCCTGTCTGTTGCTGATAGTTATTATTTCTGCTCCGTAAATGCATCTGTCATGGTCTTTTCTTCCAAGGCGTGAGCAGTCACAAGTTCCTCATATTTTTCAGGGAACCTGTTTAGCAAGGATTCTGCAAAACAATGGTTTCTCTTCTTGTCCTGAAAGGTTGCAAGCAGCACAGTACAGGGCAGCATGCTGATTGCAGCAGAAAACTATTAGCAGCTTAAAAAGCAAACAAGAAACAAACCCCCAAATCCCCAAACATCCTTTCCTGAAGCTGGACAGAAGCTCCTGCCTGGCCAGCCTGCTGAGTTGAGAAACACATCACATCCCATGGCTGGAATGCTAATTAATTTTGCAGCTAACGAGCTGGTGATAACACATTCACCGCACTGGGGATTTGAAGGAAGGCACTGCTTTGATACACAGTGTCACCTTCCCCAGTGGRCAGATGGGATATCCCCAAGGCCTCATGCTCTTGTTTTGCTCTTCTGGTRGTTGAGGAAGTATTTCACACAAAGATGACTCTTTCCAAAGAATCACCTCTCCACAGAGACCTCTCAAGGGTCAGGGACCAGGAAAGGCTGGCAGTTCCCTGCAGGATGAAGAGTGGAGGAGGGTAACTCAAACAGCAGGGCAGTGCTCCCCCATCCCAAAGGACRTGAGACCAGCAGCCAAGTATGGGGATGGCAGCCAGGGCCGATCCAGAGCCCAGAGCATTTGTGGTGATAGAGCAGATCAAGGCAGGAAGCCAAAGTGCAGGTCAGTCAGCTCCAGTGACAGTAACCCCAGTCAGACACAGTCTAGTGCTCACCAGGCAGGTGAGCACGTCAACATGGGAGGTCAGTCCATGGATCAGGGTCCTGATCCAAGGCCCATGGCCAGGCACAGGCATGGCTATATGGAGTGGTACATCTACACCACAGCTCAGGGAGCAAAGGAAAATCATGGGCTGCGTTTAAATGGAGCTCCTGAGCCCATGGGCAGGGAGTGGTTGAGGCCCTGACAGGCTTGTCAGGCCAATTACACTCAGGGCTCTGACACTTCCTTTCCACAGCCCTGGCCAGTATCATGGCCACAGACCAGGAGAGATGCCCACACATCTCATGACATCGGAGCACCAATGTTCATACCAGGTAGCTCACCGCTTACAGATGGATTTTGCCACTTTAGGTACAAACTCCACAGCCTTCAAACAGGCATAAATGCCCCTTGACCTCCTCCCTCAGAARTAAGAGGGATGACATTCCATATTACAGAGCAGCCTGTGTCTGAGGCATTGCAAGAAGGTGAAGCAATAACCAGGAACTGCTTTTCCTCCCCACATGCTGATGTGCCTTGGGGCAGGAAAAAGCAGCTGCAGGAGCAGCAGGGCACCTCCCAGCCCATCAGTACAACAGCATGAAGGCAAAGACAAASAAAGATGCAGGAAGTGATTATGCCTTCCGATAGCAGAGCTGCAAAGCTGAGTAAGCAATTGGTGATTTGAGCTGTCCTAAGTGTGGGGCTTTAATTAGAGACAAACAACCTAAACCAAACAACACAACGGTGGCAGTTGCTCATATCAGGGAGGGAAGTTAAAGAACTCCCCCAAAGGATACTGYAAGAGTGGAACATGTGGGATAAGAGCAACAGTAGCATTAGAGAGGCTGGAAATTGGCCAAGGCACAACTGGCGTGCACACACAGACACCCTCATCATTCAGGAGCAGTTCAGTGCTCCAGGAGCATCCTGCAATGCTCCTTTCCGGGTGCCATTTAACTCAGTCTTCAGAGACCAGACAAGAACGCATTCTGCAATAACTGGASATGTCCAATAATCCAAACCAGAAAGAGCTTTCCATTCTGTTGCTGAGCTGTATCCCTGCCATGGTACTCTGTGACCCTGGGTCAGAACATACAAGCTTACAATCAAAAAGATTTAATGAAAAGCACACAACAGCCAGGGATCCTGCTGCCAGGGGAGGAGGGGAAGAGAGAGAAAGATAGGAAAAACACAGCAAATAGCTTATAAAGAAAGATGCATGTGCACTTCCCAGCAGAGGATATAGTCTTTTAAAGACATCCCACTTGGGGAAGCTTCCCCTAACTGAGACTTCCTTGAAGGCAAAAGATAAACAGATCATGGGGCCAATATGAGGGCTGTGCAGCTGCACAAGTCTCTTAGAAGGTCCCTTTTGTATTGCCTTGGCTTGTTCTTCAAGCTCAGAGGGAAGGTTAAGTTGAAGTCACCTGCTCTCTGATTCCCTGTGTACGCACTCAAGTCATCGCAAAGGGAGAGGCAGGTTCTGCCAGGGACAAGATTTATGCACTTAGTCCTTTTGAAGTGAAAAATAAAGGATAAAGCCCTGCAGTTCTGCTTTCAGAAAAACAGCTCTGGGAATATGCATTTCCCCAACACAAGTTCCATGTAGACATGACATTTAACAGTCCTCAAAAATSCCTCTGAGGAGCTGTCAGACTTGCTGATACCAATATGTGGAAAGTAGAGAATCTGGATTCCCATTCTGAGAAAACCAACAGCTAGCACTGCTCCTTTGGGTTGGCTGTGCTCAAGAGCAAATAGGACAAATAGGACAAAGAAACATGTCCACAGCTTTCCAACAGAGCTTCTTTTTCATCACCAGTTCATACCCCAGCCCAATCCAGCTCTTGCCCAACTTTCTCAATCTACCTATACATTTATAGGCAGCTGAAATTTTCAAGAAAATACAGCTTGTCAAAGATTACGCTTCCAAAGTCCCACTGTAGTGYCTCTCCCTAGACCTCCCCTATGTCTTCTGGCCCCCATTGTGCCTTACTCTTCCCCAGAAGTCCTCATTCCTCAGGGGATACTTCCCTGAGCAAGCTGAGACTTTCCCATTTACTGCTTATATGGTCATTATGGGCAGGCATTAAGGAAATAATCACTGAGACTGCACATAATTTAGGAATAGTCTGGAAACAATTGCTAAGGAGATCAGTCATCCTTGGGACAATCTAGGATGCTCTGGTTGCGCTGATACTTCTTTTGCAGGACTAAAAAAATTAATATTTTCTTAAGTGTCTCAGAACTCCTACAGCAGCTGGCTCCACCCAGCCCATCACTGTACCCAACTTAAACTATACCTAGGAAAGAGGAAAGAGGAAGAACAGGTCAAAAATGCCTGGCACTTCTCTCCTCTTACAGAAATTATTTACCTAACCTTCAATCATTTTCAGCTGAAGAGATTTTTTTTTGTTTATTCAGTGATCCCTAACAGATCTTGGTTTCAAACACTATTGTCATCCTTTGAACACAAGAATATACCTTGCACCAATAACACTCTTTGATGAAGTTCTCTGGGTCTCCTACCTGGTACATCYAGAACCAACTTCCATCATTTGTTTGAAATCTGCCCACATTTGTTGGCCTTCAATCCTTGCATGGGAAAATGTAGGAACAGGCAGTCCCTATCCATTTGCTTCATGGACCTCCAGATTTTGTAGGTCTCTGTTACATTCCCCCTCAAATCRTTCCTTTTCCAGACTGAACTATCCCAGATTGCTCTATTGCTTCTTTTATGGGAGTTTCCACATTTGGACTCAGAAGGTCACCCACAGCTGAATAGGACAGGGTGCTTTTCCACTTTTGGAGTGCCCTGTTCTTCACAAGTGAATTTGACTTGTACTTTCACAAGGCTTTTACAGAATAAAAAGAAAACACATACAAACATTCCTTTTTAGCACTCACTTTTCCTTCATTTGAAATCAAAGGGAATACTTTGAAAGCAGAACAACTTCTCTTCTAAAGCACAAAGACCTCCTTCTCAGAAGAGCCAAACAAAAGATCATAACTCAGACATGGGGCTTTAACTTCCTCATCCTATGACCTAAACCTCTGACCTCTAACATTCTCCACTTCTCCAAGGGTGTCACAGGTCTGCCTAATCTCCAATCTGTTAACTGATCTCAGAGATCTACAGCACTTCTCAAATACCATTTGGTAAAATAMTCAACAGCACTCAGAAGCAGAACCTTGGAATTTGAAAGTTTGACCATGCAATTGTGACTTTCTCTTATGCACAAAGTATTTGGGAGCATAGGGAGGGCAGGGTAATGGCTGCATGGAGAAGGTGCTGTGTTCACAGAATACAGCCACCAATACTTCCCTGGCTGTGCACAGACTTCAGGGACCCCTCTGCTCCAGGGMAGGCCAGAGGGGTTTCCTGGCTAATGTCAGGTAAGGAAATATTTCTGCTGAATAGCTGCATGTTAAGATGTRTTTTATAACCCCCTAGTTAGCCCAGAGGAATTCAGTGGGTGTTAAGAGGATCAACATGTCCATAGTGCTGGGATGCTTTGGTATTAGATTACAGCTTTGGCATCGCCCTTAAGTTCAGCAAGTCAAAGGAAACAGTTGCGGGTTGTTTTATTTACTGGGCACCAAAGAGGTGATAGGGTTACAAACACGTAAAATCAATTTTTTAAAAATACAAATGAATATTTAGAGTTATTTGAAGGTATCTCACATTTTGTAAGCATTCAGCAAACAAAGTCTTGATTAGAAAACCATTTAATACAGTCCTTCACAGTAAGGTTGCTTTCGTGGCACAGGGCATTTCAGGAGGCCCTGATGTCCTTTCACAGCCTGTGGCTATTCCAGGATGATAAGGATTAAAAACTACTTATCTCCCAAATCTCAGGTCAAATCAAGAATGAGCTTTGGACCTTCCAGTTACTAGATCACTGTGTTCTACCTCCTTGAGAAACATGAGTGTCTCTCAGTTATCTTAGGGCCAGGYAGTGAATGCAGAGAGGGTCCATGGCCCAGGACCTCAGCTGAGCTCAGAGTTAATCCCAGACCATGACCATTCTCTCCCACGTGGTAGAACTGCTCTCAGTGGGTGCCTCTTCCAGCAAGAGCCAGATGACTCCCCAGCTCTTACATTTCCAGACTGGTCTGGAGACACAGTCATGTAGCCAAGGCTGAAAATCAGTGAGGAAGCTCTGCAGATGAAAGCCTTTGTAACCAAAAGGAAATCACATTATGCATTATGATGACATTGGGAACTTTATTAAAAACAAAATAAGCAAACAAAAGGAGCAGCAGTGGAAGGAGAAGCTTCTGGCCATACTGCGATCAGAAGAAATGCTCAGCAAGCCTTTACCTCAGCATGAAGCTTTTTCAAAGACCAATCCCTGTTTCACGTTGAGCATGAACCACCACTCCACATTATACTCCACATTATATATAGATGTAGCAAGGCATTCAACCTTGTAATCTTAATTGCCACTGGCTCAGAGCAATGTGTTAGGAAAGCAGCATTAAGGAAAAGGAAATAGGGATTGTTGCAGAATAGCAATATTTTCACTAAAGAGTACTGAGTGCCTTGAAAATTACAATTTTTACATTTCTAGATATTAAGGAGGCGCCGGGAATAATCATATTGATCTCTTGCATAAGAATGTTCTTAGATTTAATCTGATGTCCCAAATTTCTTCTTGCTAAGGTAACAAGGTTTCTTCAGAGGCTTCAAAAGACAGAACCATCACTGTATCATTTGGTAATTGATGCCAAAAATTATTTAACTGTTGATGTTTAGTCACTGTTAAACCAGGTACCTTATTTTTCTAGCTTACATTTATCTAAGTTGAATTTCTAGCTACTGGATCACATTATGCTTTCATCTGTTTTTCATCCACACACAGGCATCACTTTACCCACTGAAATTCACCCCTGCATTTTAAGCTGACACAGCAAATGACACTCAACAGTTTTGGGCAGGAAGGAAAGGATCCTGCATCCTGCATGTAAAATGGTGCCACTGAATTCAGACAACCAAGTTGAATGGCGACATCTGCTTTGTAATTAAGGCTTGCTTAGAGCAATAAGGACAAGCATCATCCCCCCAGATGTTTCTGGAGCTTTCTAAAGGAGTGGCCTSAAGCAGCCAGGCAGCAAGGCTGGCAACAGTAGACTACTTTTAGGATTGCTGTTGAATTTCTGCCATAATCAACTAAAGTTATGAGTATATGGGAGTCCARTAAAAGATAGCAAGTGCCATCAAAGTTGCAGAGAAACTTTTGTAACCATTCCCCAAGGGGAGACACATGGGCAGGGGTGAGGATGTAGAACCCCCAGCAGCTCTGTGCCACATGGCTGTGCTGCCATCCACAACCCTGACCCTGCTGCTGTTACTGCTGTGCTTGAGAAACAATGGCAGATTTACCCCTTACCTCAGAATCTGGGCCAAGCTTGAACTGTGGCTGACTTCTCCAGCTGAAAGGTCTCCTGCCTCATGACACAGGCTCTCTGGGGCTGATGCAGGGCACAACACAGCCAGCTGGGACCAAACTGTAAACAGAGAATTTTGAGAATGTAAGTTAGAATCCCATGGGTCTAAAGAGGCAGAAAAGGAGAACCCAGTTCTCCCTATGAGCTGTGGTACCACCATCCATCTCCAGGACCATGATGCTGTTCACAGTGGGAAAACATTTTTGTAACACCAACACTCTGAACAGTCTGTTCCCCCTGCCCAGTAATGACACAATGGAGGAAGCAGCTGGTGCAGCCAAGCAGGGCCAATTGGCATTATCTTAACACTCTGGGCTGTAAATTGTGTCAGAGCTTGTTTCTGTGTAGTTCAGTYATTCCCTTCATGAGGGCATGAGTGCCTGGGGTAGGGGAGCACACATAACCCTTGCCAAAACCTGCCCAGAAGGCCCCTACAGCTCCACAGCAGATCCTTGGACACCAGCAATGGATGGATACAGTCTTAGAAAAATAACTGCCAGGCTTTGCTCTCACAGTCACAGCCTTGACACAAGCCACATGGGCAAGATGAGTCTTGGCAGAGAGGGCACAGCTGAGTGTTGAGATTAGGAATTTCCGYACTCTGGGCCAATGAAGAAACAAAGAGCAAAGGGGAACCAGCCCTCTACACTTAGCTGCCTGGTTAGACCAAACAAATCTATTTTACTTATGTCTGCTGTCAAGATGTGGAAGATTTTTTCCGTGAGAATACWGACACTGGGATATCCATGTGAGATATAGGGAGCAGGTTACTCTCTTTCATTGTGCCAATTARTCTCTCCCAAATGACTTCTAAAATTTTTGATTCCAAATACTTCTTAGTGTATGAGAGGTTCCAGACAGGACTGGTGCTTGGACAGCTGGACTCACCCCCGCAGCCCAGAGCCAGGACATAGTCAGTCCTCCAGGTAGAYTGTGAGGCACAGCCTAGGAAAATTCCTGCTTTCCCTTGTGCCTGAGGCATGTGCACACACATGTCCCAGATCCAGCTGCAAAGCAAACCTGCTCTAATTTGAGCTTGGAGTTAGCAGGCATAGGGAAAAGGCTGAAACGTGACTCAAACCTCCACTATTGATTTGGCCCAAGTGTTCCCCTTTCCATCTTTGAGATGTTTTCTCCCCCCTCACCCAGATGCACCCAGATCCTCAGACACAGGATCACCAAGCTCTATTCACCAATTAATCTAAATAAGCACCCCATGTTTCCCAGCCTAGCAGGATGGAAAACCTGTCTGACAGCTGAAGTTCCTGCAAGAAGCRTGATGAGGTGCTAAGAAAATAATTGTGCTTACAAATTCTTTGGGCTGAAACAGCTGCTTTTGTAGCTGGATGGGTTTTTGGCTGGCAGTCAGCTCTCCCTACAAGGCATCTCTACAAGACACTCCATTTACTTCCTGTTCCCTAGCAAGTCCCTGCAGGAAAGCAAAGAAACTGGGATTAAACATCTATGACAGAGCCCAGCCAAGACACACAATCTGAATTCCCAGACAAAGTGCAAGACAAATATAAGCATCACAGAGGAACAAACATAATATGGGCTTAAGTCTTGCATGAGCCCTCTGTAAATGTGACCTAACAGTAGGCTATATCTCACAGCCTGGCAGATTCCATAAATCAAGGTCTGCAACACATCAAACTCACAAAGAGAACTCACAGAGAAACACAAGGTAYCAGGGATTTAGGCTTTAGGGATTCACCATAAACTTGAAGAACATAGAACCATTACACTCAAATGATGGTTGGTGCACTGATGTAAAATGAATGGGTTGTCTGAGTCCCAACCCAGTTCTGCACAACTGGAGCTACAGGTGTTTTGTTGGGAAGGGAAGAAATTAGCAACAAAAACCCTGTCTGAACTGTCCTCTGCCTGTCTGTCTGAGTCAGGC
This sequence comes from Malurus melanocephalus, assembly GCF_030028575.1. Taxonomy (NCBI): domain Eukaryota; kingdom Metazoa; phylum Chordata; class Aves; order Passeriformes; family Maluridae; genus Malurus; species Malurus melanocephalus. The sequence continues at coordinate 702,975 of NW_026623465.1, read as the reverse complement.
GCTCAGTGGTCTCTAACACCATTAGAGTACCTGATGTCTGAATGACATTATCAATGCACCTCCAGCTGTACTACAGATGAGTCAACAGCAGATTAGAGAAGGAATAAAGGTGTGAAGCAACACTGCCCAGCCACAGCCAATCTCATACTGTTAGTTTTCCCAAAAATGTGCTCTGGGGTCCCAGCCCAATACTCCAAACACTAAATCTCCTTCACAAGATTAACAAATCTAAAGGCTGCTTTCCACCGATGAAGGATTTAACGATATACCTACTAGCAAAACCCTCAAGAGTGAAAACTTTGAGTATTTAAGTTGAATGTGGTTCTTCACAGGTCCCTCCTCTTCTCAGGAGGACCCTGAAACTTGAGGTACTGAGCAGACACACCATGTCCCACTCCTCACTGGGAAGTCCCACTGAATCTGGCAGCATTGTCAGCCAAGCAGGAAGCATAAATCTCACAGGAAAGGCTATTCCAGTGGTGTTTCCAGGACCGTTTTCCAGATCAGAGACACTTTGGGATCAAAGCCAAGGCAGAGCTGGCCAGCACCTCCAAGATGGTGGCTAACTGGAAAATCTCCACAGTGGTAGAAAAGGGTAGACACTTTCTGAAGTTTCAATTACTCATGAAAGCAATGGGAAGTTTTTTTCTCTTCCTAAAATGTTGCATTTGTTTTGGCAGTGAGGGAAAAGAATCCTCTCCCTATCACACAAGCGTATTTCCCTATTAATGAAGTAAAAGTTCACAAAAACTGAAAAAGAAAAGAAAATCCTGCCACCAGAGTAATAATTTTTAGCAAGTATTTTTAGTATTCAYTATGAATAGGGAATATCAAAGCAACCAAGTCCACTTGATACTGTTGACTCGTTTTCAGGAAGCAACCATCAGTGCCACAAGGACATTTTCTGTCATGCTTGCAGGGGGGGCAGTGAGCTGCAGACAGTGGCCCAACAAACTCCATTCAAAGACTTATCTGAGCTGGGGTCTGAGCGAGGAAATGCTAAGGGAAGCTTGGAGTCAGAACACTTCCCATGAGACAATGAATCGAGACCTTCCTCCTCCTGTGAGTCAGTGTCACAGGAGGCAAATTGCAGAGACTTCTGGCTGGCTGGAGCTGCAGCCATGGYACTGCAGCAGACTGGCTCCTCCGGAGGCACAACGGAAGCAGGACAGGAGACCTGCGGGGAGAGCCCATGTTGCAGTTGCCTCTGTTCCAAAGCCTGGCTATTGTCAGTCATGCTGAGATATCAAAGGGGGAGCAGGCACCTCTGGCCTGTGCTTCATGCACGAAAGTGGAAGAGAGTAAGAAAGACCAGCTCAGAAGACTCAGAGCAAAGTACAAGAGATGATAAACACATGGATCACAAAGAACATGCAAAGTGCTCAAAAACCATGCAATTACCTACTGCAGAAAAGACAGCAAGTTTGTCTCATTTCACAGATCCCTTGAGAAAACACAGCCTTTCTGCCATTCCATCCTGCTTCAGAGGCTTTCTTCCATGCCTCTCCTTAGTCTCCTGACTGATTTTCTCCACCCAGGTGTCCTCTGTCCTTGAGCCGAGCAGGGACACTGCTGAAGAGCAAAATAGCTTGTGTGCTTCTGAGAAGCATACATTTCTTCTCCAGTCACTAAAACACCCTGAAAACAAGAACAAATGGTGACTTCATGAGAGAAAACAAGAGWGGGGAAAAAGGAAGATGGTTTATCGAGCCAGCCAAATATTAGAAAGTAAAGTCATTGCATTCACATATAACACAAAGCCTCTGGTTCAGTGTGACCACATCAGAGCCTGTGAGGATTACTAACAGCCTCTGCATGGGTTTGCTGCCCACACCCATTCAGCAAAGGGTACTCACAGCTAAGAGAACACGTCTTCCTCTTGCTTACTTATTTGGAGCTCTTGTTTGGAAACTCAGACTCAGAAAACTAAGAGCAGCTCTTTCCAAATACTTCTTAGGTGGTTATTCACACACTCGCAATATTCCATAAGCATTTGTCATTGCTGATTATCTTAGCAAGCACTGTTTGCAAAGCAGAGGTGAAGAAATGGCGCAAGGACAAGCAGTTCACATCCCATCTTAAAGCAGGCCCCACTTTTGGTAGCACTGCTGAAGCACATGGACAATCTCTTCCAAAAAAGTTCCAGAGACAGACACCACAAGCTCCCAGATAATCTACCTCTCAGTTGCTAATGCTCAACTACTTAACAAAGCCTGCCCCCTCCAAAGTTTCACGCTGTATCAGACAAAACAGCCTGCCTAAAAGAGGGAGATGTGATGAAAGATCAGAAAGAAAAAAGCATGAGTGCAAGGAAACCCTGCAATTTCAATCCACCTCMTGCAGTCAATCTGAAGAGCAAGAGGTGAAACCTCAGCTCTGGTGAGAACCACAGGAGTATGGCAAACAATTTAAGAGCTGCTTCAGGTACTGTGCTGAGGAGGTGCTGCAATCTCCATCCCAGGATGGAGAGAGCACAAACTGAATTTAAAAATCCATGACAAATAAACCGGGGAAGGATTGTAAATTARCTTTTCATCAATTCCCACTGCAGGGCCATCTTGTGTGAATAGCCCTCCAACACAGGAGACACTCCTTGTTTTTCTCTTTAACTTCAAGAGTTTCCCTCCAGCTGTGAGCTACTCACTGTTCATGTGCTTTCTCCAGAACATCTATCTCATCAGTGGCAAACAGCGCTGCATGGATTGTGCTGGAAGGCCTGGTCTCCACTTCTTCAGTCACCAGGGAGACTCCTGCAAATGGCAGAAATCCAGARATCACAGGGTTGCACCAGTGAAGGGAAGAAGGGGCACCAGGATTGAGTAAACCAGACTGACTGGTTTAACTTAACACCCCCAAAAGGGCCAGTCTCAATCCCAGTTACTCTGTACTCTGCTGGTGTATCCAGCACTGGAGATGTCTTCATGAGCAAAACTCAGTTCACTGAACTGACAGAAAGCTAACAATGCAAAAAACCACTGCAGCAGTGATGGGCTCAGTCACCTGACCTGGCTGCTTCCATCCAGTGCAATGAGTRCCTAAACCAGGTATTTTGAGCTGAAGGAGCACTGGACACTTGTTCTCTTGAGAAACTTATTTTGTACACACTGAACTGCCTTTGCTGGATTTGTGTGCCACWAGTCCACCAAAAAGCCATCAAACAGTCAATAATTCTCTGCAGCTTTCCCCTTATCTATTTTAATATTGTTCTAAATCACAAACAATCTCTTCCTATCTGCGTATGCCTCACACAAGAAGATCCCACCTGATGGGAGGGCTTTGCACATCAGGACAAACAGAGGCAGTAAAGCCCTGCCCTCCACTGCAAAGCCCCATCTCTACATACGAGTGGTAACTCCTATCTCCCTGCTGGGTGAAGACAAGCGATAAGAAACAGGATCTGTGCAAGTCACACTCCTTGCAAGGCAAAGCAGCAGCAGGTAAGGCCAGTGGACACTCCTTACAACAAGGAAATGGAACATTCCCTCACTTACGCACTGGGAACAACTGTAGCCACCCTAAAGAGTGGGAGGAGAGATAGGACTGTGAGGCAGCACAAGGAGATAACAGAAAAAAAAAAAAAAAAAAAAAAAAAAAAAAAAAAAAAAAAAAAAAAAAAAAAAAAAAAAAAAAACCAAGAAATATATGGATTTGTTGCATTATTCAGGCTTGAGCTCCTAGAAATAATTTCTTCTTCTGGTCTTCAGCAGCGTGAAACATCCTTTAGATGACAGCAGCATTTCCAACCCCATACAGCACTTAGAGAGAGTTGGCAGAGCAAGTCCTGGGTACTTCCAGCTGGGTATGTCTGGCTCCTCGAGGGGCTGCCACATTGCCTGTCCCATCTGATCACAAGAGAGCCGGGWAATTCATTTAGTTTTACAGAAAACTGTAAATTCACAGGGAAACATATGAAACTCTGCAAATTCCCAAATAATTCTGGCAGTAAAAAGTATGAGCGTTGCAAACCCCCAATTCTTTTGAAGCATCCTTTTTAAACCACACTTGATTTCAGTTGATGAGATTRCTTGGGGATGATGTACTGCCACTTCAACAAAGGCAAAATTTGGGGTGAAATCATTCAAAWGGATTCAAAGAGACAGTGGGGAGGTGTTTCTACTGGTGCACCTGCAAAGRCAACCGAAAGAAGTGACAGAAAGCCACAGCAAACATCAGTCCCAGCTCTCACCAGTCCTCCCAAAAACTCACAAGTAACACCTCTTGGATCCCAAATCAACATCGATCCACTAGGCCCTACTGTCCCTGGCATCTGGATGAAAAGCATTTCTGGTTAAAAATAAAGATACTTCTAGGTCTTCCTTACATTTCCAAGTTGAAATGAGGAATGCAAGCCAAGGGCACATCTGCCAGTCACCACGGTATTACATCAGCCACAATGCTACAGTTCCAAAGACACGCTAGCATGAAAGTTAAATACGAGGCTGAATCAAACCTGCAGTACTCCCAAAAGATATCCTGAAGCTTAATTGAAAAAAAAATGGGCTCTACTCCTTTCTGTAGTTATTTTTAATCTAGGGTGGACTGTGTCACCCTGGAACTGAGTCAAATGAAAAGTAGACATTCAAAGTACTTTACTCTCCCCCTGCTGCCCCTCTGYTCTGTGTCAGTCATCACTTCTGGGTTTGTAAAAGCTTAGTGGGATTTGCACAGGGCCAGGCAAATCAGGCTCCTCCATTTACTGCTATACAACAAATATATTCCGGTAACAGGCTGCTCTCCTGCCAATGCCTTCTGTTTTCCAACTCATTTCATTTTCTTTAGTGACTTTATTTCAGACAAGTGGATAACCAGAGCCTTGGGTTGAATCCATGTGTGGATTCTGCCTCTCAGCAGTGCCAGTTAATTCTTTGCAGAARTCCTGCTCATGTAGGAAGCAGGTAYRAAATCTGTCCTCCCCATGCCGGACCCAGTTCATTTGCTGCTGTTTCCGCTCCCTTTTCACCATCAGTCAGCCCACAAAGCACTGACTGCTTCTCTGCCTGAGGCTTTCCCCAGCTGCCTCCCTGCCTTTCCTGCCAGGTTCTTGCCAAGGAAACCTGTCCACACCTATGTAGGCTGGGGCCCTGCCTTTGTTTTGGGCAGTGACGTGTGCTTGGGTGGAGGTCACCATTGTTTCAGCTCCCTGGTTCCACAAAGGAGTGTTAACAATTTCTTACAACTGCAGTAAATGAAGAGTAGCAGCTACATTCAGCCTATAACATTTTACATCATTGCTTTTCCTCTTACCTGCAAAAAAGAGGAGTTCTTTCTTCCGCCATGGCAAAGTGCCTGAGGTTGCAATGTCATCTAGGCAGAAGCCACCAACTTTAATGGGCTTTCTCTCAAACATGTGGGTCACTTTGATGCACAGAMAAGGTCACCCTGCCTTGARCCAGCCTAAGAACTCCCGGGGCTGYTTGGATCAGAAKTCAGAGATSGGGTCCCTCTCTCACATGCCATTGTGTCTCCCCTCATAAGGAAAGGATGCAGTGGATAATGCAGCTGCCACTTGTGGTGTTCAAACAAAGCAGTCTGACAGTGCTAACAGAAAAGTACAGCCATGCTGTGGAAAGCAGATGCATTTTCACAAAAATTAAGTACCTTACCTTGAGCCCATAAAAGGTATTCCTTGCAGAGAARTTGCAGAAGAATCAGTCAGGAAAACTCTAATTTGTTTCAAGAGGGACCAACTCTCAAGGTGATCTCTGACTTGAAGGGTGCACACACCAACCTTCGGCTTCTTTGRTAATCATATAAAGAAAACAGTAGGAAACATCTCCCATGCCACTTCCYCACCTTGTGTAGCATGAGGGTTATGTACAAGAACTACAACATCAGAGCCAGAAGCCTTAATTTGCAGAAAATAATCTCATTTTTCATATTCAGTGCAACATTAAACCCATTCTCCCAAAACTCAGCTGTGCCAAGGTTTATAAGCTTAGAGTGAAATTATCCCCAACTGAAATGTTTCACTGCCCCAGCAAAAAAATGAGGAGCAGTAGAAAACAGAAACAAAATTACACAAGTGGTGAAAAGTAAAAAGAGGTGGTTTAGACACATCCCATCTTGATATGCAATGTTTCAGTAACCAGGGTGAGGAAATGGGTTTTCCTTTTAAGCAAGGGTGGGCCAGATCCTTGGGTGGAATAAATCAGCGCTGCCCTGCTGAAATCAGTGGATTGTTGCTCATTCACAGCAGCTCAGGGTCTGGCACATGGTTTTCTCCTGACAGTATCACAATAATGTAACTAAATCAAAATCATGTGGAGATGTTGTTTTGCTAAAATGTTGTTAAATATACCAAATGTGAACTGAACGAAAATGAACCTAAAATAAGAAAGAACAAAGGGAATGCCTCTCTACTGTAATGTGGACTCAGGGTAGAAAGAATTATAGGACAATTTGGTGAAATCCCTTGAAGCATTCTCCCTGACTAATTAGTCTCTACATTCTGTAACATTTCAGGGTTTAATRCATTTCCTTATGCTCACTAAGAGCTCACTATAATTCCTGCAGCCAAAAGCACCAAGGATGCAAAGTACAGCTGGACCAAGTGGCAGACAAGTGACTGTAATGGTGATCCTCTCACTAGCTCCCAACAGCAGAGGTGGTCCAGAGGGGTCTGYTGGACTTGAAGCTGGTGAGACCTGCACAGCATCCCCCTGCCAACTCAACTGCTGCAACCAGCTGAGAGAAACAAAAGCATATTCTTCAACTGCACACATGGAAGCAGCACCCTGGGAACCCCCTGAGCATCACAGCAACCAGACGGGAGACATTGCAATCACTTGTGCAACTCTGTCTCGTTCAGTCACAAGGTGGATGTGAGCAGGACTATTGCAGCCACACCAAGCAGGCAGTGATGGATTTCTCACAAAGCACCCCAGGCACCYTCCTCCCAGCTGAAGTTCTCTCCCCTACCTCCATCCTCATGACCATGGCAGTGACATCACAGTGACCCACCTTGCCCTGTCTAGCCAAGCCCCAGTTCCCCCTGACCCCAAACAAGCAGGCATCTCAGCCTCTTTCAGGATCGGCTGGGAAGATACTAATTCCCTGCTGAAGTGGGTGGCAGTCTTTATTATGTTTCAGGCCTGAGAAATCTCATCAGTACACTGAGAACCACAGGACTCCTTCCTAATTACACAGCAGAGCACCACATGATTCATGTCAGCAGCTCCCTGGCCCCCTCACCTCCATCCTGGCTGATGTGACACAACAAACCCGAGTGGAAGTGATTAGCAGGTTGCAACCAGGGCTGCCTGCTCCACAGCACCATTACCAAACACGGCGCCCGAACAGCCGCAGCCGGAGCCCTGTTGAATCACTGCTCCCCTGCATTGCAACATCGGAAGTTGCACTTTAAAACCCATTGCCTGGTCTGCTCTTGGATTTCCCAATGAAGGCTGGAGGAGAATGGAGAACCCAGGCTGAATACATTATAGATGCTTTTTTTAATTCCATTGGGAGGTTCAASTATTAGAACTAGCTTTGGGGCCCCTTTTGTTTTTGTTTTTCYYTTTCCCCCTCTCTTTCCTTTTGGTCTGGTTAACTTTGGTGACTGGCTTGCACAATTTTATCAGGTTGGGCCTGATGAATCATTCATCTCCAGCAGGCAACACTGAGAGATTGCAGGCCAGGCAGGGTCTGTGTTGCAGTAACCAAAAACAGCAAAAAAACTACCTCCACCAAGAGACAGGGAATGGGKGCAGGGAAAAATGAGACAGTGGGCCAACAGCACTCATGGACAGCTTTCCGATGTCTGGTCTCAGACAACTAGCAGCACATTCATTTGTAAGCCTGCCAGACCTCCTAGGAAACCTAAAARGCTGCTGTTATTTATAAAGCTAGATGTAGTTATTCTGCCTGCATGCAAGACTAGCTCATTATATTTATAGGTACCTGTCCCATTCACCTACWTCTGGGCCCTCCTTCCCATAAATCCATGAAGCTGCCAGGATCTGCCTTCAAACACTGAGACACCTTTCCAGGCAGGGCCATTTGCAAGTGTCTGTCACAACTGCAGGGCTCAGCAGCATGTACATGTAAGTATATACCTGAAAGCCCCACATTTCTGTCAGTGTACAGAGACACAKTTTCAAGTATTTGTCTTCTACATGGAGAGCACCAGATTTTGCATTTCATTTGTAAAAAGCTCCCAGTAAATCTTAGCCACAAAAGTTTGATTTAATGACGGTGTAAAACTGTCAGCTGGCTTCAGCAGAGAAGATATACAAGCCAGTCTCATCAATTCTGGCAGCCTGGAATCCAAGCCCCCCCTTAACAAAAATAAAATCAACCCTCCTRGATTTTATGCCTGAACCTCAAACAATCTTCCCATAAATCCAACTCAAAGCTCGTCTGATAAGGCATGAAGAGTTTTGCAAACAGTGAAGCGGGGGTTGTAGGCAAGAAAAGGCAGCTCCTTACAGGTTGCACTGGGGACAGGAAAAGCAAGAGATTTGGTCTTTCCAGTTTGTGGATGTTCGCACACAAACACAAGAGAGATTTTCTATTTTAAAGGTGGAAGACTTCTATCACAACAAAAAAAGCAAATATGGCACATACAGCTGAACATCTCATTATTGAGAACAGCTGGGTTCACTCTTGACAACCAGAAGCCTTGCCTGAATGTAGATACAGAAATTGAGGCAAACTGCTACTTCCAGTTGCCCATATATTCATCTATTTTCAACTAGAACCATGTTTTACCAGCCCCAGTCCCAGATTTCTTTGGTGCTTCAATTAGTGCCATCATTTTGGGCTAGCAATTGCTAAATCAGATCTAAACCCTCATGCAGCTGTCCAAGCCTGGCTTCCTTGAGCAGGCACACAGCCATGGCAAGAAGCATTTTGGCTCTCTGCAAGCCTCAACAGTGGGCAGGTCTTGAAAGTGGTCTCAAAGAGTCCCCTCAGGAAAGAAACTTAGACAATTCAAGGGCAGCTACAATTTTCCCTGCTTAATTTCTTGGAATAATTCCCCCTCTCTCAGTCATGATTTAAAAGTCATGCAGAGAAAAATATTTTTCCCTTGGGTAATATATTTCAGGGATTGATTGTTTAACATTTGATGTGGCAKAAATGTAAACCCTTAAAAAAACCCTCAAAAGAGAAGAACCAAGGAAGAAGTAAAGGTGTTCGTTCCCTCAGCTTAGAGCATACCCGTATCCTGCATGTCTATCCAAGAAGAGCCAACTGTCCAAAGATGAGAGGGAAAGAGGCTGAGATCTGTGGGGCTGGATCTGGAGATACAAAYTTTTACATCTTAGTTCAAGTGTCTGACTCACTGCTGGAGTGAGCAGGTGTCTCTCTACAAGAGGTAGTCACAAGATTTTAACCCAAATTTGTATTTCTCTATTAAAGTTATCATCTACCTAATGTAGCATTTACTAATAATMCTCTCAAAAGATCCCCAACCAATTCTCCTAGGAACCTAAACAATACAGCTTTGGTTTAAGGGTGTGAGAAAGATCAAGCAAAACTGACTCAAGCTGCTTCCAGTGGCTAAGCCAAGCGAAATACAATAAATACAGAGCAAACTTGATTTTTCCCTTACTGCTGCACACAATATTTGCAAGCAATTACACTGGCTGCAGCAGTTTAACACTCAGGAGAATATAAAGATACTTTGTGTGTTATTTACACATCTAGTTATGAATGTTCAGGTCAAAAACTGAAAAGAAAACTAGATTTTAAAAACAATTTTGTGCTTTAAGATGCCCATTTTAGGGACAAATGGAAACTAATAAATACATCAAGGCTCTTTTCTCTMTGAACTTCCATCTCAGATGATCATTTATACCTCTTTAGGATTAACAGCAGCTCAGTTTCCTCCTCTATGATAATCATAGACTTTATAACTTCTACCTTACGATTCATAACCACAGATGATTTATGGCATGTTCTTTAAAAACCCTCCAGTCTCACTATAAGGCAGTGAAGCATCCATGTTCTCTGGTAGGTTAAGGCCACAATCAGTCGACCTGAGAGGAATGAAATGCCACCAAGTGTCCTAGGAGAATGGAAAGACAACAGTGCCTCTAGGAAAAGATGAAGCAAAAAGAACTCATGCAGTTTATTTTGTCAACATAATCTGTCCATCTCCCAGGTGCCTTAGAGGATACCTGAGGACTTCTCTAGCAAGAGATGTGAAGGACTCAGGCAACAAGGTGGGTACTGTGCAYTCATGGCCCAGAGCTCAGATTTCATTGAGGTAAATTAAATAGTGACCTCCAGCCACCATTACCTGAAAGCTGACCAGTGACCATGGCTCAGCTCCTAGAACACWGCCTTAACAGCCCCAGCTCAGCAGYGAATCAAGCCTGGAAGCTAAGCAGCCCCTCCATCCAAGAGCTCTTTGCCCTCAATATGAACACACACAATCTATACTGAGTGTGGAAGCCTCCCTGGGTCYGTATTTGGGTGACACAGGGTCCTTTGCAGGCTTGCCCTGGCCTTCTGCTCCCATCCTTTTAGGGAGCTGGAGACTGGGCTATAGCAAACACCAGACATCAAATGCCTCTGCAGGTCACCTCCCCATCTCCAGATCTTCTCTGGTATGGCAAATGCCCACTSCCTGTCTGCAAAGCAAGCACAGATATTATGAGAAACCTTTCAAGGGGAAAACACCTTCTCTCTCTTCTCTCTCCACTACTCCCATCTTTGAAGTAACACGAAAGAGCCTCTGGAGTCTGCTAATGTTGTTGTAGCAGGGTTAGATTTGCAGGAGGATTTTTAACATCATCACCAGGACACCTTGTTTTTCAGTTCTAAAGTGTTCCAAGCAGAGTTATCTCAAAAAAAAAAAAAAAAAAAAAAAAAAAAAAAAAAAAAAGTTTGCTCCCATAGTGAAATTAAAACACCAGAAACAAACACTTCCATTTCTGGAATCGGGGGAAGAGACAAAAGATTTTCTCTGTCATGGTCTCAGCGACAGAGCTAAGCAATGGATGACAGAGCAGCTCTCCGAGCCATTTGGGRAACATCCCACAGAGTTTGAAAGCAGCATTTACAATGCAGTTTTGCAATTGGGARAAGAATCACAGTATGATCCAGTAATCAAGGAAAGGAGTCAGATTCATAGAATATTTTTTTAACCTATAATAAATTATAGTTTCCTAAACTTTATTGCGGTCACAAAGTCAGAACAAAATTTGATAAAAAAATGCCCTTATTGTGCACAGAAAAATCTTGAAAAATGTCATTTAATACTCAGGGGGAAAAACAGTGCCTTTTTAATGAAAACCAAGCCTACAGTTTGCTGGTTTCTGAAAGCAGTTTGGTAAATGGTTTTGTTTTCCAATAAGCAAAACAAATACTGGAATGGGCCCATAGTCCTTTCTCTTCTCTTTCTCCAAACCTCCCCATTTYTCAAAGTGAACAAAGGATGTCTCTCGTCTGATTTTAAAACCAGTAAATTATTTCCAAATGTACTGTAAGACAGAAGGGAGTTAGGGCAGCAAAGGAAAGTCAGGAGACCCTGATGTATCCTGGGAATTGCAATGAATGGACAACAAAAAGCAAAAGCAAAACTTGCTCCTCACAAACTAGATTGGGAAAGTGCCTGGAGATGGGGCTTATCATGCCCCAACTTGAAATTCCCCAAGCAAAGCACACACCCATGTCTCTACATGAAAGAAATGAGATGGGAAGGAAGCACAGTTAGGGTTTGGTGCTGCACAAGGCCCATGCAATTACAGGCAAGTGTAAACACCTTATTCAAGGATGAGCAATCATCCCTCAAGGGAAAACCCTGAAGCTTCTAGCCCTCCCAGGAAGGTCACAAATGGGTACAGGAAACAAGCGGAGACTTGCACAAAGGGAATGAGCTAAACCTCACTGCCCATGAGTGAGGAACTGAACAGACTGGTCCATGTGTTCCAGCACTGGGCACAGATTTCAGAACAAACATGTGGGAAGCTGTGGCGTCACTGAACCTTTTATTTCTGAAGCTCCAAGGTTATTTAATCTTTCTTCTTAATACAGCAACCGCCACAAAATCTTTAGCTTGGCAAGAGCACCTAATTTAGTGCTCCTGACATGAGTGTTTCCTCCATGGCAGGAAGAGGGGGCATCATGAAGTTGGGAGCAGATCTGTTCCTTACAAAGGGAGTGGATCCTCAAATTGTACCCAGCTCTCATCAGCCCTCCTTTAACACATCTACATGCCCATTGYATAAGCTTCAGCATCTCCCTAACAACTCGCAGCTTGAATAGTCTAAATCCATTTTTCACTTTCAGGGCCATCTACTTAGTACAGCCTTGCAGATGCTATTTCCCATTCATAAGGGCCCAACAAAGCATGAGCTGTACAGTTTCTGATCCAAGAAATTCATACTCTGAAGACTTAGTCACTGGTAGCTATTGAGAACATTTCTGCAGGGCTCTGGGGGCTCCCATGAGATGAGCGTATGTGCTCCTCTGTAGTCACATCCCTGCCACCATCCCACACAACAAGGCAACTCTCAGCAGGCTCAGAAGTCTTTCCTCTGTGGAGGAAAAGGGGTGGTATGAAGTTGGCAGTAGAACTGTTCCTCACAGATGCAGGGAATCCTGAATATACACCCAATCTCTGGTCAGTCCTCCCTTAACACACCTACATACCCTCATGCAAGCATCAAGAAACACCTGAAGTAGTGAGACAGGTAACACATGTCAGCACAAAACATGTAGGCACCAAATGTCTGAGGAAAAGTCTATTGAACTCATTCAGCAGGCTCAGGAGGGGACAAGTGACAGCTCATTTGTTGCTTTAAGTACTTGTTCCTCAGATGCCAGGGCCAGTCAATGTGAGCTAATTAATCTCCGTGAAAAAAATGAAACCATCTGGCTGCACAGCAACCACTCTTCCTGCCTGGGCTCCAAAACCCACAAGGCAGATCGTGGAGAGACCATATCAAACAAAGCAGCATGGCAATGCCATACTCTTTGCTCCTGTCACACAGCCCAAGTAACTGCCTGGGAAAGCCAKGCAGCCACGCAGCCTGCAGACATTTCCCTCCTCTGCCCACTGTCCTGCTGCATGGGAAGAGCCTCCCCATGCCCAGACATAGAGCTGGTGGCCAGGTACCCTAATGCCATGGGGGTCTGGGCCAGGAGGCCAGAGCAAGCCCTTTCCAGCAAAGCTAGAGGAGCTGCTGCCTGAGGGCCAGCAAGGTAATGCAGTTCTGGTCACAAAGAGCAGGGCTGAGAAAACTGAGGTGAACCGGGGCAGCCCAGCTGCCTCCAGCACACCTACTCCTGTTTATCATTGTCTGTGAGCATCGACTTCTCTTCCTCTGCTGGTCTCCTGGCCTCTTGGAGAGGAGGAAGAGGGAGTTTCCTGCTCAGTTTGGCAGAAGTACCTGCAGCCTTCACAGCCCTGGCCATCACAAGCCCTTGGCTTTGCTCCTGCACAGCCAAAGTCACATCCAATCCCCAAGGCAAAGTACCAGGATCAGACTCACAATGACAGATAATTACCAATAATCACTYGTGCTGCTCCCCACCTCCCACCACTGCTATAAACAGGAAAACCTGTGGAGGAAACAAGTCTTTCCTGGTAATGCCCCAGCTAAATTGAATCAGCAACAAGTTTGGAAGGATATTCAGACTGATGGCCACTAAGGGACCTTCAGAAATGACACTGCTTCCCTTACRTTGTTGCATATAGCCACCACACAAAGCTTTCTCATATTGGCCATATAAACAACATTCAGAGCAGTAACAAGACAATCAAACCCATRGTTCACTACTAACATGGCATTTGGTGAAGGTTTTTTCCCTCACTAAACAAAGTGCAGCCTGTTACCTGAGCTGGAGCAGAGTTTCTCTTTATTAACAATTTTTTCATTACAAACAATGACAAAACCAAAGTGAAGGTACTAAGAAACCAATACATGTAAACTATAAAAACTCCCAGAAGGAACCACAAATCATACTCCATAAAAAGCTGGTAGGATAACTAAAGCTGCAGCACATTTCCCCCGTGCCAGCTGTCAGAAGAGTCTCATCATGTATGGTTGGTAAAGGTCTTCCCCCAAAACAGGAGGTTACAGTTTTCAACAAAGGACTGAGTTAAATTCAGCTCAAGGTAGRTAGAAACGGGCAGAGCTTTATTTCAAGCATGTCCCAGTTGCTCAGTGTAGTACAACTGTCAGAATTTGGGGGGAGGGGGGCGGGGAAGAAGGCTTTGTGGTTAATTATGAGTGTGCTAACACGGTGAGAAGGCAATGAGGATGGCATAGATAATTACTCTATGAGCTACATTTCCCTTTTGGACAGGAGATAATGAGACATCCTTTGCTATGCAGAGGAGTCTCCTAGCAGAGGAAACCAAAGGGCAAGCAAGGTGCAGCTGCAGAAACCCACTGTCCTCACCAGTGCTGGCCAACAGGGTAAAGCATTCCTAGCAAACAGGGAACAGAAAAAAAAATAACCRACTCTGGGGAATCAAAGAATTCCCTTCTCCTTGGGCACTTCTCAGGATCCCCARCCTCTTCAGCTGCCCCAGGTTTCCAGAGATGTCACAGATGTGTCCTGCTTGACAGGCACTTTGACTCAGGGAGTGGTGCAGAAGGGACAAGTACACTCTACTCACTTCTGGAAGCCTGGGCAGGCAGAAATGASCTACTCGGGCTGGGAAGCCCTGAAGACTCCAGGGAAATGCATAGARTAGCACAAAGCTGTTTGAAAAGAGCCACAGCACAGCAGCTTGCAGCCAGGCACTGATGATCCTAAATCCCTTGGTTTCAGTGAGTCAGGGACCACCCCTACCTGTCCCCTCCAATAGAGGACTGATTTTCAGTATTCGAGCTCCCAGGAGCACTTCCAAGTGCTGCAGCCTTGTGAGGTCTACAAAATATTCAGCTGCCCAGGGAAAAGGTTCAATATGAGAACATTAAAATAAACCTCCAAAACTATGTGAGCAGAATCATCACCRGGTACACAAGTATTCCAGGCAGTGAGGATGGAGAAACCTCCTTTTGCTCAGAGATGGAAACAGAAAGCTTTGCTGGTGTGTTGCCTTTCAAGTCCAAGTTAATCCTGGAGCTGACAGGGCAGTGAGATGGAGCTTCCTCTTGTTTATTTACATCTTGAGTCCACCTCAGTACCTCCTCCCCAGGAGCTCCTTTGCTGATCATGCAAAGTTTCAGTTAATGGTGCTATTTTTAGCACCCACTGCTGKGAGAAGCTAAACCTTTTAACAAAGCCTCCTCAGCACTGTAATGAGCACATTATTGCTGAGGGGGAGGAAAGAAAAAAGGTGGRGGTGGGCCTGTATCTAGGTCAGCATCAATCTCTCTCTGTCACCTATAGTCTTGTTTTATGGGAAGCATGTGATCATAAATGGTGATTATGGAAAGTGAAGGGGAAGAGGCAATCCTGAGAAATTTATAGATAGGAGAGAATTCACATTAATAGGAGATAATACATAGCTGCAAAACTGTTATAAAAAAAAGCATTAGAAAAAGCTCTGTAATCGGGGTTATTAGGCACAACTACACCAGGGTGGGTTTTTTTTTTCCATTCTGGGTGCATGTCACAGTGATGTATGTCACTTTTAAAATGATAATAACAGTAAAATATCCGTGTTAGAGCCAAGTACATTAACTTCTATATTGGTGTAATTTACTGCGTTATGAGTTCCCATCATTCAGGAGCCAGACAAAATGCTCTCCTTACGATGTCGATAACTGTGCACACATTTTACAGGAAGAAGTGTTTCTTTAAATATCTATCATACGTTAACGAATTCTTTTAACTTTCCATTACTCTTGTCAGAAAAGACAGGGAGCAGGAGAAAGGGGTAAGCTATTCATATTGCTAACATATATCATGAGCTGAATTTGCCATTGCCCTGTGTCTGTCTCRTGCACAGCTGCTTTTCCAGCCAAAAAGGGAAAGGGGCAGAATGGAGTGGACAGGAGCTATTGTTTTTTTTTTTTAAACTACGTATGCATCAATATGATATTGAAGGAAATATCAGGAATCACTCTCTTACCAACAAAAATAATAAAGACAAAGGACTATCTGATTTACAAGTGTGGTTCAATAACAGGAAGGTGGAGAGCCTGTGTCTCAAAGTTGAAGAGATGTTGTACCTGCTTAGGTGTTTATAGTTATAAATAGAACAAGCCAAACTTCAATTTTTTTCTGTCTGTTCTCCATTGCAGAAGCTAAATAACTGCTAAAGGAAGCACAAACCCAGTTATCTGCAGGCTGTGACTAGAAATCACAGTGACATCACCACACAAGTGCTAGGTCAGTCTTGGGCTCCCTGAGGAAGCAGGGAGGAGGCTACTGATAGCTGAGCCTTTGGTTCCAGTCACTGGAGAGCTACAGTCTACTCTCAGGCTGCCTCCCCAAGCACCTCCACGCCCTGGAGCAAGTCACTCCTTCCAAAAAGTGAACGGCCCTAGCTAGGGGCTGTGATTGTTTAGGGACAAGCACARTGAAGCCTCGAGGGACTGCAGCAAGAATCCTTCCTGCTTCAAGACAAACCCGCTCTGAGACAGTGTGGATCTGAAGAGCAAATCAAATTACTCCTGCCAAGGGCAAAAGTATTCTGAGCAAATCTACTTTAAAACTGCAGGGAAGAGAACTTGATACCACTGCAATATCAAAAATGGGGTGGGCATTCAGAGGCTGAGTTATAGCATGCTTTAATGCACTCAAAAAACATGTAAGGAAGTTTTCCTTCATCCTGCAGTACAGACCACATACAAATACAATGCAATCACTCCCAGTAACTTTTAGCCAAGAGCCCCTGTCCATAACAGCAGTAAGACCTCACAGCTCCCTAAAGCTGCTGTATTCCTGAGGGCCAAGGGGTTTGTAGGGCTCTGGACATGAAGGTAGTTCTGCTCACACTCAGTTTGGCTCATGAAATCAATCAGCAAAATTTCAGGATTAGGCACTGAGAAATGCAATCAGCTCCCCCAAGCTGTACTTTCAAATTGCAARTTACAGAATAGCTTCAATGCTAAGAAAGAATTAAATGACACTGGCTTGTTTCCAAAACAAAACATCGCAGTGTGGCATTACTGAACACCATCCCACCCAAATGGAATTCAATACTTCATTCAAGCCCAAGCATTTTGCTTCCCCATGTGCAGATGATTAATTGAGGATTCAACCATTTATGCCGTACTGTGTGCTGGTCTGGGCTCTTGGGGGTTTTATCTCTTAACAGTGACTGCATTTGACCAATGGACTCTTACCTTCACACATACAAAAGGTTTTAGCTGGTSCCTTAGAAGTGAGACAAGGCAAACTGGAGAATTCTCTCCTTCCTTCATATCTGAGCTAGATGAGCTCATACCTCCTGAAGACTCTGCTTTTTCTTTCCTTGTTCCTCACTGTGTGAGCCACACTTTGCTCTTCCCACTCTGTGCAGACTGGACAGTTCCCTCTCTAAAAGGTAGGGAGGTCTCTTTGTGCTGGCTTCCCTGGTGTTATCCACCTTTGAACTCAGCCTGTCAACAGGTACCTGCCACCTCCTTGTCCTCTACTGTTGCATTCACAATGGCTCATCTCCTGAGAAAATACTTATTTTGCATTTGAGAAAAGGTCATTGACTGGTGGTTTAAACCACTCTCCCCTGAGAAAACAGGAATGAGAGTCAGACTCAAAAAGAGAAAATCAGCCTGGAGCCTTTTTCCTTCACCCTTGCTTCCTCCCACATCCTATTCAGATGGCATGAAAACACTGTCAGTGGCTCCAAACCCAAGGAAAGGAAGACATATTTCATGTCTCTCAAGAAACCTACCTCCATTGGTCCCTTGTTTAGCAGGAAGCAGGACTTRCCCTAATTAAAACCAAGGTGGATAACAAAACAGAAAGATTTACTTTCTGTAGCACCATGGGGCTGTCAGGAGCAGTTCCCTGTCCTCAGCATTCTTTCTGAGGACAGTCGTCCAAGTAAACACATCAGCTGGAGCAGTAACCAGTTGCCTTTGACTCTTCTTRCCTTTGAAATACATTTAATCAGGTGTGCTCCTCATCCCCAGCTGTAGRGACACAAGAGCACATCAGCTGCACCACAGTGCTGCAGCACAGCGGGAGATGTGGGACATGAAACAAATTTGGCAGCACAACACCCCGTCAAAGGAAGCAATGTACTTTCCTGTGCACAACACAGTGGTTTGTATCAATGTCAAGTTCACTTTTTACCAGGAACTTGGAGGTTCCTCTGTGGTTTGCATACACAAAGAACAGAAGGGCATAAACACTCTAAAATTTCAATGAGAAAATCTCCCAAATGAAAGGAGCAATAATGTTAACAAACTATATAATTACAATCCCAGAGTACACATCTGTTTGTACAAAACACCCCACAGCACAGTGACCAGCCACACAGAAAACCTGTGTCCTGCCAATGAAACTGCCCGAGTAACATCAAACCTAATTCAAAGGCCATTAAGCAGAATGTGAACCTGGATGTTAGTTTCAGTAGCTTTGGACCAATCCACTCCWGCACATGAAAAGTTTCAGCGTTCCTTTCCTTGCATCTGTCCATTCAGAGCAGCAGCAGCTGTTTAACATGGAGCAGTGGTTGGAAACAGCAAATATATTAGAGAGAAAGGTGACTGAAAGAATATATGCTTGGGGAAAGGATTAAGAGGAAAGAAGTGGRATTTTAACAAGGATGAAGATTGCTGGTATGTAGATCCCTTCTGACTTTAAATAACTTAGCTCCCATGCTGTAACAGCACAGATTCAGCTTGTGMACCTCTTCCTGCCTTAGATCCTAAAGATGAGGTTTCACAAGTTGGTTGGCTCAAACTAAGACCTCATTTCACTTCACCTTGGATCCCATTCCCTGCTCCCCAAAACAGAGCCTGACTCCTCCCCTGGGACAGCTGCAACATTGGTCTAAACCCCTGGGGAACTGCTGCATCTCAAAAAGACAGCAGCAAATAGGCCGTCAGGGAAAGAAGTAGTGTAGTTTTTGGCTGAGTGTGAGCAAAGCGATTTCACAGACAGGTAGGTGTGTAAACAAGTTGCTTGCTTTTTGCAAGGTATAACAGAGTTCTGCAGAAAGCACCAAGCTTGTTTCATTCACCTCCTTCCTGCCGTTCACAGAGGGCTTTGCATGCACACACACTGAAGGAAGGGATACTATAGATAACAATCTGCACTTCAAACACAAATAGAAAGAAATTGTAGCTGTGTCAGAACTTTCAGTCACTTTGACACCTTCCTGATCACCCAACATGACATTTCAGGCAGGTCATATTCCCTGCCCAGTGCTCACCAGTTCCTCTCTCCTTCCAAGAGGCTCCCAGTCATGAATTCCTTTCTGTRGACCACTTACCACCACCTCAGGGAGACCACACCACTGCCCAGCAAGGCTCCCACCATGTTTTGTTCGCAGCCAGCTCAGTTGTACAGGAGAAGGATGAAAAGGTCACTTTATCCCTCAGCCTGCAAGACAAAATGGTCAGGGAGTGCAGAGAAAAGGCAGACAGGGAGAAGCTGCCATAATAAAAATTCTGAGARAACAGAGTTGCCACTACAATAATTTATTGCAAGGTAGAGCCCCCTTAGACAGTTGTCTCTGGGCAATAAGAGCACATAGATAGAAGAAGGCAAGTACTTGGCCCTTGTTTTGCTTCAGTTCCCTAATCCAGCACAAATGCATTTGGGGATTTATGGGATTTTGGAAGCTTCCAGGAAAGCTCAGGGTCGTTCCTTGGGTTATTGTTTTTCCATCTGTTTCTCTTCATTTTATTCCATCACAGAGGCCCCATCGTGGGACACAAGAATGTGACCGGAACAATAGGCAGAACTTGCAGCCTCCAGGACTGCAGTGAGGGCAGAGCCACCATTGCAGGATGGGAGCCAGCAGCTTCTATATTTAGCCCTTTCTTGCTCATTCCAGATCACATTCTCACCACAGACTCAAGAAGTCAGAAGGCTTTCACCAGACCACTGTCCCCAAGCACTGTGCATCCAGCAGGGCCCCCTGAACATAAACTATTCATTTCCCTTCTAATAAATGCCAACAGGAAGACTTCCTGCTCTCCCCCTCTCCTTTCCAAATCCCTATTTTGACAGACTTATTTTCTTCATAAAAGCAAGCTAAACAAAACCATCTTCTCCTCTGCAAGCTGGCGGCCTTGGAGCAGCCCCAGGACTCYGGAGCTTGGACAGCACGGCACTGCCTCTGAGAGCAGGGCCCTGGGAAGAGGCAGAAATGGGTGAGATCGTTTTCCCCCCATGTTTGAGCCTGTGTTAAACTCACCAATCCACAGAGACTTGCCCAAGCCTAGACCCCAACACCTGATGGTAGGGCAGGTGAGAGACAACCAGGTCTCAACACCCATCTGGACTCAATCACCACCACAGCACCTACATACATCTCTCAAACTCAGCTGAGCAAAAGTTCAGGTGTTGTTACAAAGTCAGTCCACCATGTCCCAAGGCACCTCTCTATCCCTTTGAAGGCCCTGCAGGAAGCCCAGCTGACTGTGGCACCAACCACAATGCCATTCAGCACTTACCTGAATTACATCAAGTGAGGGGATGCCATAGAGCAAGAGGAAAATCCATCATGTTTCCAGAAACATTCAYCTAAAAGCTGTGTCACTTGAAAGAAGCTTGGTTATAGACCATTTCTCTTTCTGCCACTTTCGCAAGGGCTAGGACCACTCTGTACTTTGTGTCTCCAGTCCTACCAAAGTTCTCTCACAGGCTGCTGGTGYCCCAGTGACAGATTTGAGCACACAGGTGGCCTCCTGGGAACCTTGCTGCCTTCCATTTTACTCCTCCTGTTTACATGTTTCCAYACCCTGCCTTCTCTCCTGTAGGCATTCCCACCACTACCACTTCCCTTCTAAAAGCACTATTAGTGGTTGTATGAAGAAGAGAAGGCTGAAGCTGGATGGGATGCAAGAACAGCATTGGTTCTCCCTTTAATGTCTGTCCTTGAAGAATCAGTGGTTACCTAGCAGTGCCCAAGCACAGATAGAGGAATTGCATCTTCTGGTCATATCACAAACCACACCACTAATTTACTTTGTAGCCTCAAACTCATGGCAGGTTAAATTTCCCTCCCTAAAGTATTTGCTTCTGAGGGCTGCTCTGAAGTAGGGGTGACCCACAGGTAAGTGGAGAGACCTGTACAAAACCAGCATAGTTAGGAGGCTGAGCAGACTGTCTTTCTGCAACTTAGGATCCACTCAACACCTTTGCACTGCCAGTACTGGCATGTCAGCTGCCTTCATCTGCCATACAAATCCCTACTCCTTTACTTCTTTTGTGCTCTGGAGCCTGGCTTCCCTCTGCTTATGCAAGGAAGCAGTACCCAGTCAGCTCTCTGAACAACTACCACATGCCAGCAAATGGTAAATGAGTCTTGTGTGCCCAGCCAGTCTGAAAAGAACACTTTTCCATCAGCCATTCCTGCAGATCTTGAGATGGCAATTATTTGTCCAAGGTAGATGAGAGGAGGCAACTGGAGTTTCCAGTGGAAGAARAGGGAAGCATCGGCAGCACTTGAGGCTTTGTTTGGCCCACAAAAGCACTGAATAGAAAAAAAAAAAACCCCACCCTACTCCATTTTGCAGTCAAAACTTTCCCTTATGTCTTCCCCTTCCCTTCCAGATGTACCTCCCTGGAACACATGAAATGAGGCTCAGACCTTTTGGAAGCTTTAGCTTTTGGCCACAAAGGCTGTGAGTGTTTACCACCTCAAAACAAGATGCTCAGGCAGAAGGCTGTACGAGTGAGAGGGTGCTGCCATGGAGAGAACAGATTCAGCCAAGGAGAGACAGGGGATGATCTGAGGTCTCAGTTACACAGGTAACTGAGCTTCCAAGGGGTCGCACAGCAGTTCAGGGTAGGACTGGAAAATTACCTGAAACCTTGGTAAATCCTACACCACAAGGATGCTTTTCCAGAATATCAAACATTGAACTTACACCACCTTTCTCAGAGCAGGSGCCATGCACAACCCATCAACTGGATCCAGACTAATTTTACATGCTTCCTTTGCTGTGTGATTGAAACACCCTGAAGTGCTGCCCTGCATTTATAACAGGTCTTTACCAGTCTTATACCAGCTTTCCATTTTCAGAGTTCTTCCTTTATCCTCATCCTATCTTCCACCTATTTAGATAAAACAGCAATAAAAAATTGTTCTCCTGGAAGTCAGATCTGGTTTATCTCCCTGCAGACATGTTCTTTCAGGGAGCCATAGAATAATCATGATCCTTTCTGGACCCCAAGGAGAGAGTCTGGGCCCTCAGCCCTGCTGTTCCTCCAGCCTCAGACACTCAAGGAAATCATTTATTTCCCACAAGCACAGCTGGGCAGCAAGGCCCAGTGGTATAGCCATTTTCTAGCCGTGTGGGAGGTACAAGAGGATAAAGACAAGGATGCAGCAGGGAACGAGGTGGCTTAGCAAAGCCTCACAGTGTACAGAGAATAACAAGCAGATGTATAATACCAGAAGCTTTTACCGAGTAGGGATTATAACTTTACAGATAAGTGCAATCAATGCATATTCACAAACATTTGTGGTCAACAGTGCAATTCCATCCCCAGCTGAATGATCCACTGGGTACACATGTTCAAACGTGCACAACACTCACTGTTCAACTTAAAATCCGTTCCCATAAAGCCACACAGACTCCCTTGGGCAGAGGCCAAGCAGTTAAATAAAAAGACCTATCCAGAGTGAGAACTCTTCAGAGACATTCCACCATCTGGAAATAGGAGGGGGTCTTACTCTGAGAACTCTTGGAGAGCCCAACCTACTGTGGTTAAATACGTGCCTCATCCACTGTTAATTCCTGGGGAAGAGCATCACATCATTCCCATTGCCTTCTACAGCAGGACCTGCAGTGAGCAAATGGGCCTGATTCTGCTCCTCTCTCCAGACAGGAGCAGACAGCCTGAACCCAAGATGGGATGGCAGCGGGCCATTCAGTGTTTGCTTTTTAGTGAGGCCAGACTAACAAGTATTGCTGGTAACAAACAAAAGCGATTACTGTTAGTGTGGTCTTCTTCACTTCCTTTTATTATATCCCCACCCATGGCATGTAAATAAAGCTACAGTCAGCTTCCTCCAAACACTGGGGCACTGAAGATTGTACAGAGCATCAGGAGGGAGCACAGCCACAGCCAAGGCTAAGGGCACTACCTCCTAACACCATCCCCTGAAGAGACTGGGCACTCCCAACAGCAGAAAAAAAGCACTTGGAACAAAAAAAGATCACAGGACCCTGCTCTCAACAGGCCTTTGAGATGTGAGCTGGCCTAGGACAGCARTGGTCAGAAGAAATTAAGTTGAACATAGGACTTGGCTTCCTTCACAGACCTACCCCAGGAGGCTGTGTCCTGGTAAAGAATAGCATTTGAGATGGGCTGTATAAAGGCTCTGTATTTCACAGCCACATGAGAGCTTTCTCCTGGTGGGCTTCCAAGAGCTCAGCTAGGCAGAGGGACCACCCATATGGATGCAATTGCAAGAGAGTGACCTTGGAGAGATCTGGCCCAGGAGAAATTAACACTTTCWCTGGGAAGTCCATTCTCATCCCATTCCCTTTCTGCCAAAGGACACAGGCAACACGTAAGAGTACAGACAGTCTCACTTGGCAAAACTCAACCAATATCAGAGCTCTGATCCCTACTCTTTCACTCAAGGCTGGCCTGAGGAAGTTTTGGTACCCTCATTCCTCTTTGCCATGGCAAACCAGAAAGAAAACCACATTTCTATAGGTGAGAGAAGTGGCCAAACCCCACTGCCTTAAAGCCCAGCATACCATCAGTCAACGGCCCTTTAGAAGGGCCCTAGAGGCAGCTCAGCCTTAGGAGGTATCATCCCAGCAGAAAATTCCAGGGAAAAAGGATGAGGAAGGACAATGGAGAACAGCTCTCATCCCTGTAAGACAGCATATAGCCAGAAACAAGCAGCCAATGCACCAAGCATTATTCAGGACAAACAAAAAATCTCTTTCCAGCGTCTGCCTCACAGCTGCTCATCTGTATTCCAACCTCCTGACCCCAGTAACCTTTGTGGCTGAAAGAAATGGGAGACATAATTTCATCTGCTCCCTCCTATCACTCTCATTTTCCAACATCCTTAGCCCACCCTCCCTCCCCCACCAGAAAGCTGTTTGTCTCCTTCACAGGGTCACCCTCCCTGCAAAAGATGAACCTTTCATCTGGACACCGAGTTTCCTGGATGTTATCTGACCAGGATGGGGAAGGAGGAAAGAAASGTCTTCCTCCAGAACACAGAGATGGAATTGGTTGAAACAGCTCCAATCAATTGGTCTGCAGTATCTGAGATGGTATTTTGATTCCAGTCCTACAACAAGGGACAGCACAAGGCCAGGCGAGGGCAGATTACATGATCCCTCAAAGCCGCCTTTCACTGCAGCACAACATGTCCTCTGTGCTGTTAGAGGGCTTTTTTGGACTGAATGAAATAACACTCCACAGCTCTTGATTCCTACCTCAGGGCAGCAACAGCATCCCTCCTGCCCATCTTTCTCCAGGGAGGAGATTAAATAGCAGAGATGAATCAAAATGCAGTCAATCAGGCCAGGCAATCTGCCAAAGCAGGAAAAAGGAAGGGAGGGAGCAGAGAAGGTACCTCCATATTGAAATGACCTGTTTAAATGCTGCTGCTGAATCTCTCCAAGGCTCCTAGAGTCAGGAAGAGAATGCAGAAGTGRGAATGAGCACACATTTCTCAAGCATCAGCTACGCTTGAGGAAAGGGGCAGACTAAGCAGGAGGAGCTGAAAACACAGTACAAGGCTAGCCCAGCCTTGCTCTGGCAACTCAGATCTGGCAATGACCTAGTATGGAGAATGAGRTTCAAGCATTCACTACTTCAGGACATAAGGAAAATGCACCCCTCAGCCCAAGGGATTACACAGCTCTAAGGGGCTCTTGTAAGTACCAGCCCATGAGACCCTCTCAGAGTATAGGTACAAAGGTCAGGCCTCCAGACCCTCCTGGGCATCTCCACACAGGGCATTTCCACTTTTCAGCAGCAGTTAGATAGCTGGGGCCAGCTCCTTTGGACACAAAAGCACAAGCTGCTGGGGTTGGRAGCAAGGGAAGTTGCTTCAGTGGCTCTCTGTATGCTAGCTGCATTAGGCTGAAGACAGCTGGAGTCTGGGAACAATTCACATTGTGCTACCATGTCAGAGCCCTGCTCTGAACCAGAGCTCTGCTGTTCCACAGTGCTTTGCACAGACACAAAGAGAAGGCTTTCCTCTTTCTACAGCATCTGCCTGCACTGGGCATCTGGGTAACCTGCAAGCYGCAGCAACCATTTTGCAGGAAGAAACTGCCAGCACTACATGAGCAGGCTGAGTTCAGAAAGCACTGCAAAGTTTTGCCAACAGGGCCTGAAACCCTGACTAGCACCTCAGAAACCGTGTTCCATCAGGGCGCGAACCTGGGGAGCACAAGTCAGAGTTCTCAGAAAAGGACTGGTCACAGTATCACCCCCATATTCAAGTCAGGCAGCAGCAGATAAACCACAGCAGGAGGGGAGATGGGAAAGCAAAACAGAGAAGCACCAGAAACTCTGACGGAAGGATAGAAAAACCACACCAAGAATGGAGAAGCAAGCTGTGGTCTCTGAAAGATATACATGCACTCACACACAAGCACAGTTTCTTGGACTGTTTATCAAGCTCAGGAAGGAAGAGGGATCAGTCTGCCAGAAAGATCAGAGATGCTGTGGCTGTCATATGATGCTCCCTCTAAGAAACAAAACCCACAGAGTGTGCATACACAGACAGAGAGGAAGCTACAAGGAAAGCCTTGAAAACAGCAGAGGAAACCCGAACCCCACCCCAGAAATCCTACCTTTAACTAAATCYGCTCCCAAAAACTACAGAAAAGCACTGCTAACCCTGCATTATATCAAGCAGGCAGGGGACMATTTTTTTGTACTCCCCTATCCCCTCCTGCCCTTTCAACACAGCAATTGGACAAATAATTTCTTAGCCTGGCTATGTCAAGGACAGGGGGCTCAGCCCAGTCCCAAGTCACTGCTAAGGGTGCTCAGCTGCATTTGGAAAAAACACTTGCTATGCAAGTACAGAGACATGCCAAATAATCCCTTCTTGTTCCCAGGAGCTTTGTCTCCAGCTTGTATAAAAATCAGTACAGTCAATAAAGCTACTGGCTGTGGACCCAGATAGAAATGAAAGGTTTGGCCAGCAAAATGATTGTACCCTGGCCTAGGCAAGAGAGTTTGCTTTCCTACTCTGTCAGTAAAGCCCTGTACAAACTCCTCATACAACCTTATCCCATTTACAACCACTGCAGAGCAAGGGAAGAAAACCCATAGTGGGTTGTTAAGAGGATATTGGAACATGGCTTAGACTCCCATGCTTGCAAATGCTGGGACACCCAGGCAGGGGGGCCGGAGTGGGAAACACATCACAAGAGCCATACAGCATCAGATGCTCTCATGCTCYGGTTTTCAACCGCTCACACATGAAGCCCAGATGGTTTCCAGAGTGAGGGAGAAGGGTGTGCTGCTTACACARGCAATGCCATATTTCAGTAAATATCATATGCCATCCAGACATTCTGGACTGGATCCAATTTCCGTTAGGCTTTGCTCAACTGGGGACCTGGCTCCTCCAGCAGACAGCAAACTCCATTCGTGCTAATGCATGTCTAAGACAGATCTGTCTCAGGCAGACATACATTTTTACCAGATGATCCTTGTTACACCTGGCATGAAGAGAAGATTTCCAACATTCAGTCAATCAACCTCTACTCCTAGTCTCAGCTCAGACAGAAGTGAGTTAACTCTTCCTCACCAGCTTGCTGTAGGAATGTGCAGGCCACAATAACCTGCTCTTCCCACTTGCCTCTCCAGGGATCCACTTACCTCTCCAGAGTCTTTTCAGGTTCCTTTCAGATGCTTCACATCAAGGTCCTGTGAGCATTTGCAGTGCTAGGAAATACCAACTCTATTTGTTTGATAACTATCACTAAAGATATAACAAAACTGGCAGTGCCTGGAGATGAGGTGTGAAAGTCTCTTAGTAATGTCAGACAGAAAAGAATATCTTGAGTTCTTTCCTCAGGTCATTTTCAAATGATAATTATTAAACTTGTCTCTAAACTATTGGGGAATAGAAAAAGTAGGAAGTATTTCAGCAACCCCCTCTTTAACATGGTAAATTTAAAGAAATGAGGAAGTTCTCAAGTGTATGCATAGAACCAGGCACAGACTTGTCYGTGATACAAAACTCCAAACACAGTTTTAAAAGATAGTCTCCCTAGTCCTGACTATGGTTTGCTACACTAAGATGATGCAGATCTCTGCACAACCTCTGTTTAGCAGCCTATCTGGCTTCAGAATCCTCTACTAGCCAAGGTGAACAAGGTCTCATCCAAGGAATTCTTGCAAGCATTCACCTTTTCAGGACACAGTACTCCAAAGACATGCATCCCTCAACCTGCTGATGAGCAAATGTGATAATGAAAGAACAGCAGTAGTGGGAATCAACAAAACAAGGTAGGAATCATTCCCCCAAAGAACCAACCTATATTTTCCCTGACCAAAACTTCAGAAAGGCCTACTTCTCTTTCAGAAAGCCCCGCACGTACTCCAGGCAGCTTTAAAAATCAACCTTACTTTAAAGTAGAACTCTTGAACAGCAGAACAGGCTTGGCAGAGGGACACTAGATGTCTGGCTCACTGACAACAATGACAAAAGCAGGGCTCTCCTCCTACAGCCCATATGCACGAGACACACTGGAATGGACAACACCTTTGTTGAAGCCAAATCAGAGACCCGACAGCTTTTCTGGCATTTCTTTTGGACGGTGAAGCCAATAAACGCACACATTCATGAGCCAGGATGGTATGGGTTTAATGGGAAAAACAGCAAGCAAGTTTTGCTCTGCTCAARCTTTGAGTTCAGTTGGGGTTTGCCAGCATTAACACACTGGTCACTGCACTTGAGCTTGCAGTGGTGGCRCAGCTGCTTCCTCCCCACACGTACCAAGGGCCAAAGCAGGAGGTGGGCACTGATAAAAGCCACAGCAAATAGCACTGCTGAAGCTGTTCTTGCCTTCTTAAGAGCTTCTCTAGCTCATTTCTTTGATCTTCTGTGGCTTCCTAGCCCAAGGCTGAGAGCTTTCCTCCCCCCAGGCCTCCAGACCCTGCGTACTGGATAACCTCTGTCTTTTCCCTGATGCTGTGTCCAAGCTCCCAAACAAAAGGAGATATGTCATTCAGAGTAAAACCTCACATAAATTTTCCTCTCTGGGAGCAATGGATTTCATTTTAAAGACCCAAATCAGATACTTAATACACAAAGCAGTTCTCACAGATCTGAGCTCCAGGAATGTTGGGCTCAGCCCAGCAGCACAGGCATCTGTGAACCCAGGTTTCAGACGTTACACGGCTGACAATACATGACCACCCTTACAACAAAGAGGAACAAACCTAAAAAGACCTTTTTAATCAGCCCAGCTGGTGACATATTCCTCAAAAACTCTGACAAGTTGTAACTGTTTTAAAGCACACACATGTACCAGCATGGTGCTGGGTAAGTAACTGAAGTAACCTCTTCAGTTACTTCCATGGCTTCCTTAGCACTCTAGAAGATGGTAGTGGCCTTGTTCAGACACTTTGCTTAGTCCTTTTGCAAGCTCTGAGTGTGTGTGTCTCCCATGACTATTCCTTCTGTGGGACTCATGCTGTAAATCTTGGTATTGCTGCAGCAATTTCCCAGCCTAATCACATGCCTTGTTGCATTACCACAGCAGTGATAGCTGGTTGAACCACACACCACATCCTTGCAATTGTTTCTRTTACTCACAATTTACTTATTTATTAAATTTCAGCTTACCAAGCCTTGCCAGGAGATGAGCAAGAACCCTGTCACCCCTCCTTGCTGTTGATCAGAGTGGCAGAAGGCAGGTGAGTAGGCTGTGAGTCTGAGCTGTGAAACAGTCCCAGCAATTTTGTAAGGTCATGCTTTCTCCAGCAGCCACACTCCCTTGCATCCACACACCAGGTCTTGAGTCCTGGGAAGCAAACCCTTGAATTGCAACAGAAATCAGAAGAGAAAGTAGATGCAAACAAAGACTGAATTTATTTGAGATTTTAGAGCAGACAAGTATTTCCACAGACTTGCTTGTAACATGGCACCAGATGCAGTCCCCAGACCAACCCACTCTTGCAGATCTACCTAAGAGCCATCCATAACAGCAAAGTTAAGTGCCTCTGGATGCAAGGAACTCTTCTTGTGGGGGATTTCCTAGGCTTGGAACAAACTGTCTGATAGCTCCTGGCTATTTCAGAAGCCCAACCCACCATCTTGTGCCTCACAAACACTCCTCTGACAAAATACTTTGACTCTTTGCTTTCAAAGGGGAACAAACAGAAGGCAAGTTGAGACAAGGCTCATGGCTCCTTGCCCAGCCAGGCCTCAACTGGTCCTTCATAGTAAATATTTGTTCTTAATTACACTGCCGTTTGCCCCGGGAGCTTGCCTGCAATCTGTAGGAGGGAGGGGGATTATGTTGTTGATAGGTAAATAATAGCTCTTTCATCCAGAGAACCCAGTGCATTTTCCAAAGATGAAAGCCTCCTGAATACTTTCCCCATAGGTTAGGGTAAGGATTTTAAATCTTTGTCCCACTCAAGGACATGCCAAAAACTCCCACATTCAGTACAGAGAGAGTGAGCTTGGAGCTCCACTGTGACAGCTCCCCCTCCAGCCTTGCTTCAAGCTGGAGTCAAGTGGGAGAGACTCAGCTCTGGCAGCGTGGGTTAGGCGGGATCTGGTTTGCCATTGGAATGTGACAGGAGGACAGAGGCTGCCAGCACATGCTGCTCTCCATGGTCTGTCATGTCTGGTCATCACCCTGAAGCCAGGAATGAACTCCATCCCTGCTGGTCCCCAGGTCCTGCTTCTGCCCAGCACACAGCCATGCTGCTTCCTGCCCAGCTTCTGTCTGGAGAGCCCGCAAGGAAGGGCAGGGCACTGCCCAAGCACAGAGCAGCCATGTGAAGCAATCCCACAGATGACATGTGGGAAGCAGCCAGTTCTCTCTCTCCACAAAAGCCAACAAGTGTAAGTTTTGATCTTCCAGCACTCAGCGTCCAAAACATCAAAATTACAAATATTTATCAGCAGGACTAAGGGAAATGTAAGCTAGACAGCAGACCTCTGCTCTGTCTGAGGAGGAAGTGAAAAGTGACTTCCTCCCACCCAGTATGAGAAAACCTCTCTGACCTCTGGGAGGCAAGGAGTGCAAGCATCCCCCCTCTCCCCAAGCCACCAAGCTAATGTCACTGCCAAAGCATCCAGCAGCTCAGAGTCAAGCTGGGTCCAACCACACATTACCAATTTATTCCATAAAGAGGAAAACCAAACAAAAATAGCAACCAAAAAAACCACCACAGGCAATCAAAACTGGTATCTAACCATGCTACAGCTCCTACATTCCTAATCCTTTCCCAATTACTGAGCCCAGCACAAGCACAGAGGATAAATTTAAATGAAAGGAGCCTTCAAAGGCTCTGAACTTTCAGGGGAGAGCCAGATACACAGGAGTCTGACACCATAATATTTAAAAATCTCGTTTAAACTGCACTCCTTTCCTCTCTCATTCAGCCCATCATTCACACAATTTGCATGTCCCAGCCACGCAGGAGCCATCACAGGGCTAATATTGCACTTCTTGTGCTCAGGGAAACAACACAAAACCCTCCAGCACCACCTCTGCTCTCTTGCCTTCCTTATCGTTTACAAGCAAATTTGCTGGGCTTGGGTTTGTTCCTCCTTCCAAATATCATCCAAGCCTTTTATTTTTCTTTGCTCTAAACTCTGCTTAAAAGAAAAAAAATATTGTCATTCTCTGCCCCCAGCTGTAAAGGGCTGACCTGAAATCTGTGGCCAACATGCAATAAATATTTGTACAGTTCATTAGTAACTTCATTCATGTCTCTCTGCTGCAAAACTTGAATCATTTAGCATTTTTCACACCTACCCAAGGGCTTCAAGCTCCTAGAGAGAAATTTAATGAAGCTAATCCCCTGTCCAATATCCTCCATTAAAACCCCTATATTGAGCTGGTGTTTTTAAGCTTGACCCATTATGAAAGCATCTGTGGTGTGAGCAGCAGAAAAGAGAAAGATTTGCTTCATGCATCATCCCTTCTACAGGAATATCCCCACAGCTGGGGGACAGCCAGTCCCAGGCTTCACACCCAGACTTTAACACAAGCCCCGACACCATGAGAGTTCAGACAAATGGTTCATTGGATTATGCCCAGTAAAGGACAGCACTGGAGCTACGGGACCAGGAATGTAACTGGTGTCAAGTCTTTCCTCTGGCACGTTGCTGTGTCCTACCCACCTGAATCTCTTTATTACATCCTTTAGATGCTGACTTTGCTTCCTGCCACTAAATTCRTCAGACAGGCTTCCTTACTATTATGGTAGTTACAAGGTACTGTAACTGGTTAGAGGAATACTTTATAGTGTACCTAAAAAAGGAGTTAAACCTATAAATCTGTGTAAGAAGCACATTACATTTAGAACAAGTGAGCAAGGAGGGAAATTTTGAAAAACAACTTTCAAATCAATCCTTGTTTATCCCTGACTGAGGCTGAACATTTGACACAAGTCTGCCAGAAGCCCTAAATCCCCTATAGCCCTAAATTACCTCTAAAATCAAAAGGCACCCTAAAACCTATAGCACCWGTCGGTCTGTGTTGCTTGCCCAGAGTCCCTCTCCAAAGCTTTCCAAAAGTAATCACCAGCTTACAACCTTGTAAAAGATGCAACATCTTGGATTTGGGGTTAATATGTATTTCTCCTTTTGAAGGGAGAGTGGAGACAGCCAGGGAGCAAAAATATGTTTACATGCAAAAGGCTGAAACCTAAAGGAAAAGTGTTCCGATAAAAAAATACTTTCATTTTACTGTTTTTTATTTTCCCCTGATTCAGGACAAACAACCTTTAAATTCTAGCAGCAAGGAGGAAGTCTCCTAACTCTCTGCTCTCTAGATGCAAACTACTGTTGGGGAGGCAGAGAACAGGGTTGAACAGATTTCTCATCAAAAGAAGCCTGAAAAGAACTACCAGGCAACAGCAGTTATTGGTGACTTCTGGAATGAACTCAYCTTGAGACCAAAGCAAAAAGCCCAGGCTCTTGATCCTTACAAGTCCCTTGAAATAATCAGAGGAAGGATGCACATATATTTAAGTTAATTCATTCAGAGTCTAGGTGCACACACCCCCTTACCTTCAGCCATAGCCATACAGAGCATAAATATTCACCAGAGAATGGAGCAGGRCAGGGGAGACCAGAAGAAATACTACACATCTTGTGAGTCACAGCAAGCCATAACAGAGGATTCATTAACTGGATTCAGGTGATCCTATTACCTTTGCAATTGCTGCACATCAGGCTGCAGAGTAATTAGGGCTGCAATTCAGAAAGATTTACCAGAACATTTTTTATTAAAACACAGTGGTTGTTAATCWGGCTGACTAAAGCCTTCAGAGCTATTAGCCTGCTGCACAGAAGTCATAATTACTTCATCCATGGGAGAAGAAGGCATCAAAGAAATTGCCTGGGATCATCTGCAGGTTTAGAGAACCAAAGGAAAAATGAGGAATTTAATGCRACATCTCCCTTTGGCATCACCACAGGTTTTTTTTGATCAGGTTTCCAAGTGGAGCATTTGAGAGGCCATCAGAGAATGTAAGAATATCATGCCTACACAGGAAGGATTTGCCATCGGAAGTATGCCAAGGCAACACCCAGCTGCATTAGTTGACTCAGAATTACTGCATAAGTCCTAATTGCTGCCTAAAAGTTTAGTGGTCCACCTGAATTACATGATCTCTATCTGCTGAGGATGTTTGGCCACCCTACAACATCTCAGAGAAGCAGGGCCCGCATTTCCTCTTCCGGAGGCAGAGCATTTTTCAATGCAGACAGACTCAACAACTCCAGAGAGGGGTAAAGGGCATCTCCTTACAGAGCAGTGAAGCACCATCAGCTCCTGGGTTTCCCAGTGTATAGTTAGCCATGGAATATCAGGATACATTCCAGCTCCAGTTCCTGACCTCACTTCTACCAGGTTAAGGCAGGTTTGATTCWGGTGAACTGGGCTCAACTCTGTCTACAAGACTGAGAAAGAACAAAGCATTTTTTGTTTGCAAGCTGCCTTGCCCTGCTCTGCCTCACAGACACTACACACACAGCCCTGCACTAGAGCAGGGCAGAGGCACCAACACAGGCCAGAGAAGATATTATTTTCTTCTTCAGTCTCTCAGAACAGACTTGGTGAGTGTAGCACAGGGGCTCTGTGTGCCAGGCTGACCCTCCCCTGCCACCAGCACTGCCCAGCCCCTTTCCTATCCCCCTTTGCTCAGAGGTTTACTACCAATACACAGAACATCCTTTCCCAGTTTCATCCCCAGCATAGCAACTCCAGGCACACTCCTGCTGGGAGGGACCTGCCTGGGCTCCACTGCCTGGCTGATAGACCAAGAGCCCACACTGTGATAGCTCCTCTGCAGGGAACCTTGCCAGACCCTCCAAAACCAACACCCTCGCCCATATTAAGCAATACACTTTATCAACAGTCTAAAGGGAAGCTCAGCAAGGAGAAGATGATAAAAAAAAGCAAGCGGAAATATGTGTACACGCACAGGCTGTGAGGATGCAGAAATTACTTTGGGGCAATAACAAGTAGCCAGCCTTCACCACGGGCTCTGGGATGGGGGCGATCCCATGCCTCTAAACCAGGCACCTTCRGAAGAGATACTTTGACTTTTATGCTCTGTAGAATCAATAACTGATGGATTGTGCTTTGCCCAAGGTTTCTGAAAATTGCCCCAGTGCCCAGCCTGGGTTTGTACCAGTGGGAATAGCTCAGTGGATCTCTGACAGTGTCTTCCTCAGAAATGCCCTGCTCAGACATACAGTACACGAAGCATAAAGGAGTTTCTAACCTGTGCAGGTTTTACTTCTGAAAAAGA
Source organism: Malurus melanocephalus (assembly GCF_030028575.1). Classification (NCBI taxonomy): domain Eukaryota; kingdom Metazoa; phylum Chordata; class Aves; order Passeriformes; family Maluridae; genus Malurus; species Malurus melanocephalus. The sequence continues at coordinate 668,991 of NW_026623465.1, read as the reverse complement.
GTATTCCATTTTAATAAGTAAGCTAAATTAACATATTAAATATCTTACTATTCCAAGGGGAGAAGGTAGGGGAGGTTWTGCTAGTTTCCCCTCCTTAAGCACTTCAAACACTTTTGCACATTTGCCCATATAGTGTCCAAACCTGGGGTAGGCTTTGCAACATTAGCCATGTACAACACCTAGCACAGGACTAGTGATGTAATGCAAATAATTAAACATAAAATCATGGTTGGCAGTTGATAGAAACAGGGAGTTGGTTGAAACAGCTCATAGGGACAGTTTGTTCTTCCTTTGCCCTAATTCAAGTTGCAAAGATGAAAAGTGCTGTACTGCCTGGCAGTCCCAATGCAGCAGAGACAAAGACCCCTCCAAACTTCCAACCAAAGAAATTCATTGACTGACCAGCTGCAGAGGGGATAACTGCCTGGCTCTGACCTCCTGACATCCTGCCAGAAGGGGTTAAAAAAATAAATAAGATTCTCCAAGRACTTCTCGCATCTTTCCCAAGTAAAACAATAGAAGTAGATCTGATCATCACAAACTATCAATACCGAGCTCAACTGAACATTTTGCTGCTTTGCAGCGGGACACTAGAGCTAGGTGTGCACTTTGGAGCTAAATGCTTATCAAGTGGTTTAAGTTCCTTGATCACTTAACAGAGAAGCCATGAACACACTTCAGTGTTTTAGATGACTCTACACATTGTGTTCAATTACTCAGTTTAAATATATTTCAGCTAATAGATAATTCACCAAGTTTTGGTTGCCTAAATCACATGGTGACTTCCGAACATAAGACCACATAAATCACAAATTTGGATTCCAGTTGCAGAGAGCCTTAAGGGATTTGCTTTTCTAGACAGTGTTTATGAGCTACCTAACCGCTGGTTTGGGGGAACCTTCCATAGTCACTTTTTAAAATCTAGGCCAGAATTMTCTTTTACTTTAAAATTAAAAGTCATGCAAAGGTTTCCAAATTACAGACTCATTCCTGTGACACTGCTGAGAATAAACTATTAACATTCCCATGAAGCTCTCAAATTTAAAGTAGTGCATACACAGCCGGAAGCCCTGCAAGCTGTTTTCCTTTGAATCCTCCTGAGTTGTTTTGTTCCCTGAAGGCTTCATTGAGATTTACTGGACATAAATAAAACAGTTAAACATTTCCTTTTCTGGTACATCACATCAATTGATACTTGACTCACAGACCTTCCAGGCCTAGAAGGTTTTGCATTCTTAAGGGACTATGTCTCCAAAATGAAGCTTTTTTGGATATGTTTTCCTGTTTATGCTTTCATTGTTTTGCAGTTGTAGTTTGCTTTTTTTCTTTACATGCACAGCAAGAAGCAATTTCAATTAACAAATTACAGATTCCTGTAAATTTTCTCTACCTGGGGGAGGTAAACAAGAGATTTATGGGGCAAAGGAAAAACAAAACAGGAAAAAAAACAGAATGAGGATTATAAAGATGAAAAGTAAACAGGCTAAGCAGCTTCTTGAAAATCTTTTGCACGAAAGACACCTGTTTTCCAGCAGGCACAGGAGAAGCAGTGACATGAAACAGCAGAAGGGGATATACTGAGACCCAACAGCAACTCAAGAGCTTGTGAAAAGCCATTGGCCTTTATCAGAAAGGCGCGCCAACAGCAGAACCACCCGTTCCTCTCCATCCGTGTCTGCAGGAAACATGATAAAAACCTTCACAAAAATATAAATAAGGAGTCAAGATTGCCAGCTTATTTTTCTGACAGCTGTGCCACAGGGGTGCTACCCAGGCTCACGTCCCTGCTAACTGAGGCACTAGAGATAGTGGAAGGCAAAGATGGTGCCCACCCTAAACTATCTCTCACTGCTTATTCTGGAGCCATGCACCTGAAKTCCTGTTTAGAGCCAAGAAGAAGGAAGACAGACAGACTGGAGACAGGCTGTGGTCTCCATTCAAAGTTTTGCTCTGCTCACTRGGAGCATCTGAATGCAGGCAATTGAAAGTGGCTCTCTACTTTTTGGTGTTATTYGTTGCTTTGTATTCTTGTCCACGGTCACGGGTAATGGAGCACACAGCAAAACACCCCACTTTTCCCACTCTGCTCTTCCAAATACAGCAATTCACTCATGCCCCAACACTAGGTGCTCATCCAGGAAAAGCCWCCACTTTCAGGAAACTGATTACTTCCACCAAAGCTGCATTAGTAGCAAGTTTAGTGAATGAAGAATGCCCTAAGGAGAAAGGAGACAAGTGAGAGTTTGGCACAGAGCATCCACCCCGCCCTGCTCACTGAACACCAGTTCCTTCCAGTGCTGTGAAGAGCATTTACCAGGGCTGCCCCAGAACAAGGATTCTTGAATCTTCTTTCTGCAGCAAGCCTCAGCTCTCACTCCAATTCTTCCACCTTCCCAAACTCCYGCGCCACACCAGGTGACTCAGACCTCTGCAGGAATGCTGATCTATTTAGCCTCGAAGCTCTTTACTGCAGGGTATCTGTCACCTCTAAGGGGAGAAATACCACACATCACCAGGCCACCAAAGCATCAACATTCCAGCATCCACACTGCAGACRAACTCAGGAAGAAAACCAACAGACAAGGGCAGGCTTTGAGCTGTGAGGAGTASAGCACCTGACAAGGAGTGACAGCAAGATGCAGTGAACTCAGTAGCCAGGAACAGCATTTCAGCAGTGACCATGGAGAGCCACAGTTGATGTTTCCAGACCTGACTGGCAACCAGGCAAGCTTAAAGCAGCACTTATTTAATTAAAAGGTTAATAGATGTTACAAGCACGTTACCAGGTGTCGTGACTTGCTGGAAGTGCAGCCCAGAAGAYAGCAGAAGCAATTATACTCTGCTCACTATCCAGCTGTATCAACTACCTGTAGGCACTACTTAGTAACTTTTATGAAAGGAAACTTAGCACAAAGAGGATCTGCTGTGTCCACACCACTGTACATGTCCCCTGAGCCAGCCCTGCTCCCTGACAGMGTTTATCTTAAACAGAGCCCAAAAAAGAAAACCAAACCAGCCTTCAGAATCAAACTGTGCACTGTCTGCAATGAAGCAGAAGCCTTGGATGACATAACCTGCCATGGTGAAGAGAAAACAACAGAGCCAGCCACCTGGGGAAGGAATGGGAGTTCACATGGCAGAATGTGATCCTTCAACTGACTTTCAGGCAAAAATCAATTATCCTGGGAGGGCCAGAAACAATAGGAAGTGGAAATTATGATACAAGTGGCATATRAGTAGTTAAAAAGCCTTGTCCTTATTAATAGAAGAAGCATGGGACAGGGAACTACTGTATCACCTGTCTTAGGCCAAGCTTTGCAAGATCTTCTGTCCAAGCTGAACTATCCAAAGGGGACTGGAAGTTTCTAGAAAGCAGCAGGAGTTTGTACATCACTGTAGCTTCACAAGCCTGGTCCAAGGCTAGGCCTGCAAAGCTTCTGAGGGAAGAAGCAGTGATCAGCCCAGAGCTGGCCAAATAAAACACCAACATCACCACACACCTGTGAGCAGGACACAGAGAGTGAAAAGCCAAACGAGTCCAAACCTGCAGGGACATGACGGCATTTTTCAGGAACTTGCAACACCACCTTCAGGGTGGGGATGAGCAACCAGTGTCCACACCTTGTTGCATTATAGTCATTCATATGGCTGTGGGATCATGCTTGAACACCTGCTGTGCATGAATATGCAGTTAGGGACCCTCACACCCACACACAGGCAATTCACTTCTCAGAAACAGGCACTTGCTCTCACCCTGTTTGCTAATGAAACGCACAGAGGCATCACAGGCTCTGTGCTTGATGCCATGATGTGGACAGGACAGGCAGCAGGCAGCTCTTCAGTTTAACAAGTTGTCTAAAAAGGTTCATAAAAGGAACTGTCTAGAAAACTCCCCACTATAAACAGCTTCAGCACACTCCACCCAGCCCACATAAAAGGTGAGCATGAGGGACAGGCCAAGCTTCTGRCTGGTCCAGGCTCCAGTTATGGGTCTAGGTACGGGAAAGAAACACCCCAAAAATCCACTTACACTAAAAAAAAAGATCTATGGGTTTCTGCATTTTCAGCAATGCCATGAAATTTTAAATACCAAATGGGTATATTAGCATGTCTGCCCTTTTCTTCTCCTTATTTTTTGTCTTATTCAAATAAAAACTGTGAAATTAAACACTCCATCCATTCACTGCAGCTTGACTCAGTACACAAATGACAAAAAATTGCTTTTAAAAACACCTTTCCCTTGTTTTTTTTTTCTCAGGCTACTCCTCCTCTGGTGACACAAAGAAGAATCTGTCTTTCCCTCTGCTGAAGCTGACATCAAACAGCAACTTCACCACATCATAAGTTACAATTCAGGTTACTCCTGGAAAAAGATGATCCTTTCCTAATTAAATGCTAAAGCTCCCTGGCATTTCTCTTTCTATTGTCTGTATCCAGCCCTGTATTTAAAAGATTAGCCTCAAATTAGGACAGTTTCCTCATTCTTTCTTCACTCTTACTACAGCCTAGCTCCTGGGAATCTGATCCTATCTTCCACAGAGGTTACTCCCTGTTGATAGGAAATATCTAGTGTATGTGGGCAGGAAGCACCAACAGAGGATAATGAGGATTAAGAGAGAGTCCTTGTTAGGACTTATCACCACAGCAGATCAGGAGACTCAGTGGGCCATTYGATCAACAGGAACATTAGGAACTGTCTCACACTCCCACACAGTGTCTCGCCCCACTGTGGTGTGGGTTAAAGTAGCACACAAGGGCTTTGAGGGCAGGATGAGTGTGCCTAACCCATCCAGCTTCCACATCATCCAGYTCTCCTTCACCATAAGCACCGTACTTAAGGAGTGATGGGAGAGGACAGGTTGAAGAAAGCAAATCCTTTCAGAGTTGGTTTCCTGCCTAAATGTTCCTCAGAGGAAAAAAGAGGTGGATCTGTTGACCCAGGCAATGGCTTCCCATCACCTAAGGATTCTGTCCATTTCAAGGTGACTGTTGCTGGTGAAGAACAAGATGTTTCTGTTGGTCATCTGACAAAGATCTATCTTCTCATTACTTGGGTTGTCTGTTTGCAATAGCCATTTGACATCAGATGTACAAAAGTCTCAAGAGTCTTCTCCTCCAGCCATGCACTTCAGCAGTTCTCTTTACTAGGAGAGCACAGTATCTCCACAAAAATTCTTCACACACACAGTGTGCCACACACCTTGTTCCAGGACACCACTGTTTTGGAAAGGCAGAAGAATCACAACCACTAACTGTTGTTGGATCAAGCTTCATCCTGTCCTGTTGTGCTGTTTTCTGTGATACTTAATAGTAGGACCAAGGGAAGAGTATTCCAGAACCAGCCATGTAGCTAAGTAGCATGTAACTGTTACATTACTAATGCTTTCCCAGGCTCCAGCTCTTTACARATGTGGGATTTTCTCAACAAGATACTGCTTATTGATATTTAAAAGCACTCAATGGATTTTCCTTGCATTACTCTATTGCCCCCCAAACCCAGAGATGCTTTTGTTCACTGTAGATTCATACAATGGATTTATCCAGTTTGTTCTTAGCTTTTTTCTAGAGGGTGACTGTTTGGGTTTTTTTTGACCATAGTCAAAATCAAGCCTTGCTCTCACAGCACAGTTCAYTGCACTTCTGAGATATCTCTCCCTTGTGACATTATCCCATTTTGAGATGGATTGCTTTGCTTTTCTCAGCATCATATGTCACAACCCCAGCACTCCACACTGCAAGGACTTCCTACAGCTATTCAGTGTAGCTTTTGGGTTTTGCTACTCTGAATGGTCAACAGAATACGTTGTCTGCCACAGTACTCTTTTTTCATTAACAGACACATTCAACAGCTTTGGTTTTTACAGGCCCTTGTTGCATCTTACTGATGCMAATCCTTCACTGGGAAAGTTGGCTCCTCACCTCTGTGCCTTTGTTTCTCATCTTTTGGCTTATTATTTACTCATTAGAGACCCCCTGATGAGATAYCCTTAAACCCTGAGAGCACAACAGGACCTCTGGCTGGCCATGGTCCAGCCATCCATGGAGTACCTTGAAAAAAAACTGTTTCCCCATCAGGTCTCTCAGCCAACTCCTCATCTTCCAGGCTTCAATAATGTTCCCCAGGAAGGCTCCCAGTTGTGTCATTCAGGAAAGGAAAACATCTGCAGCCCAGACACAGCACAGTCCTTAACACTAGGACCCACACAAGGCAATGGAGCAGCCAGGCATGGAGGCTGAGCTCCTCTGGCTGAGCATCCTTGACTCTGCTGAGCTCAGCCTAAGCCAGACCACTGCAAGAAATTTCTGGAGTGCTATTTCTTTTTCCTGGGGGAGCTTGAACTGGTCCCCACAGAAATTCTAYCAGGACCTATTCCTGCAATGCCCTGGGGCAGCCACAAAGAGAACTGTCATTAGTCAGCAACCCAACTTGCTCCCAAAGTGTGGAAAACATTCAGAGAGAAAAACAGATATGGCTCTTCCTATTAACCCTTTCACTGGATACTATTCCTTAATCCCATGGAGATGAACAGAACGCAGACATTTCCTCCTAGTGACAATTTCCCATCCTGCTACTCCCCAGCTCCTCCCCATATTGCCCCCTCCCTAAGACTGAAGATTTCAGCCTTCAATTCCCAGCCACAATATGCTTTTACTAAGGGCCCCTTCAGCCTCCTCCACCCCAGAGTTCCCTGTGTTCCAGCATCGAGAGAACAAGCCTCAGGAAAAGCACCTTCCTCTTCTTTCACAGGGAGAGGCTGATTGCTTCAGATAATGGCATTAAGTGAACAAGTCGGACACTGAGCAGTAAGATTAGTTCCCACAAAGACTGGGTAGTAATGAGAGTGGTTAAAGACAGGTAATGAGTGGGTGGCTCCTGTCAGCTTCATAATGTAGATTATAATTTGTTTATTACTATTGCTGCTGCTTTCGCTGCTGTTGGAATGCAATTAATTAATAGCACCAATGAGTCCTGCCGAGTATCTGTCATCCCTGACCTACAAACATCCCTGGGCTACCACTGCACAAGCAGCAGCACTGGACATGTGGTGGCATCACACAGACAGTAGGAAGCATCCCACAGCTCAAGGAGAAAAGTTAAGAACTTCATAAACAAATCCAAATGCATCTCCACAAGGAGCAGGCTTGCAGAAGTTTTGGAGATTCAAGAAAACTAACCATCACACAGAGTTTTGTTGACTGGAAACTGYATCTCAAAGAAAGCATTGATTCTGTATCATCAGGATTCTGTAKCAGGAGTGCACACTGGCAAACTGCAGCTTCAAACGTGACTTTATTTTATTAAAWATACCAACATTTGTAAGCCTTGTTTCATGTACACACACTCCAAACACTTCTCTCCACTTCTACCAGATTTAAAACTAGGCTAGAAATTTCTTYAAGTTACCTGAGCAGCTGGCAACACAGGAAAGCAACAAGCTGGCTGCTCTGGGCTTTTTCAGACACAGGTTTTTTTGCAGATCAGGCCTTCATCTGAACCCACATCAGCGTCACACCCCTTAACACAAGTGCCTTCACCATATCCTGCGGCAGGACTTGCAGGATGGAGGCAGACAGGGTGAACTGAGAGCCTCAGCTTCACTGAMTTTCAGTAACGGCTCTCCTCCCCTCCCCAAACCACTTAAATCCTTTCCTTTGCAAAGAAAAACACACTGCAGGGACATAAATAAAAAACAGTGGTGAACTTCAGCACTGAACTGCACTATCAGTGCATGTTTGGGCACAAGCTAATGCCCACTGAAGTCAGCAGAAGTTTGGAAAGACAAAACACCTCCCACACAAAGGAGAGACAGAGGAAGCAGTCAGAGCTGCCAGGCAGATAAGCTGCCTGTCAGAACAGGCTTGGACTGTCCTAGCAGGATGATGTTGTCCAATGAGAGGGAAAGCTATTTGGGGAATGAATGAATAGTGAGGCTTCTTGTTAAAAAAA